>NW_027476564.1:0-185182 GCF_051020955.1 Megalopta genalis | reverse complement strand
AGCTTCAGCTGCATGCGAAACAAACGAGTTAGCTTCAAGTCCATGCGATGTAGAAGGTTTAGCTTCAAATCCATGCGAAACAAATGATTTAGCTTCAGATACTAGCGATATATGTGATATTGCTTTAAGTGCAGACGAAACAAACGAGTTAGCTTCAAATCCATGCGGAACACATGATTTAGCTTAAAATTCATGCGATTTAGATGGTTTAGCTTCAAATCCATGTGAAACAAATGATAGAGCTGCAAACACTTGGGATATGGGTGATATAGTTTCAGCTGCATGCGAAACAAACGAGTTAGCTTCAAGTCCATGCGATGTAGAAGGTTTAGCTTCAAATCCATGCGAAACAAATGATTTAGTTTCAGATACTTGCGATATAAGTGATATACCTCCAAATGCAGACGAATCAAACGAGTTAGCTTCAAATCCATGCGAAACAAATGATTTAGCTTCAAACACTTGGGATATAAGTGATATAGCTTCAAATGCAGACGAAACAAACGAGTTAGTACAAATCCTTGTGAAAAACATCATTTAGATGCAAAGCAATGAGATGTAGAAGGTTTAGCTTCAAATCCATGCGAAACAAATGATTTAGTATCAGATACTTGCGATATAAATGATATAGCTTCAAATGCAGGGGATAGAAACGAATTAGCTTCAAATCCAAGCGAAACACAGGATTTAGCATCAAATCAATGCGATGTAGAAGGTTTAGATACAAATCCATGCGAAACAAATGATTTAGCATCAAACACTCGGGATATAAGTGATATAGCTTCAAATGCAGACGAATCAAACGAGTTAGCTTCAAAATGCATGCGATACACATGATTTAGCTTCAAATCAATGCGAAGTAGAAGGCTTAGCTTCAAATCCATGCGGAACAAATGATTTATCTTCAGATAATTGCGTTATAAGCGATATACGTTCAAATGCAGCCGAAACAAACGAGCTGGCTTCAACTCCATGCGACACACATGATTAAGCTTCAAATCAATGCGATGTAGAAGGCTTAGCTTCAAATCCATGCGGAACAAATGATTTAGCTTCAAATGCTTGCGATTTAAGTGATATAGCTTCAAATGCAGGCGAAACAAACAAGTAAGATTCAAATCCATGCGAAACACATAATTTAGCTGCAAATCAATGCGATGTAGAAGGTATAGCTACAAGTCAAAGCGAAACACATGATTTAGCACATGAACTTGCGATATAAGTGATATAGCTTCAAATGCAGGGGAAACAAACGAGTTAGCTTCAAATGCATGCAAAACACATGATTCAGCTTCAAATCAAAGCGATGTAGATCGTTTAGCTTTAAATCCAAGCGAATCAAATGATGTAGCGTTACACATTTGGGATATAAGTGATATAGCTTCAAATGCAGACGAAACAAACGAGCTAGCTTCACATCCAAGCGAATCAAATGATTTAGCTTCAAATCAATTCGAAGTAGAAGGCTTAGCTTCAAATCGATGCGGAACAAATGATTTTGCTTCAAATACTTGCGATATAAGTGATATAGATTCAACTGCAGGCCAAACAAACGAGTTAGCTTCAATCCATGCGAAATAAATGACTTAGCATCAGATACTTGCGATATAAGTGATATAGCTTCAAATGCAAGGGAAACAAACGAGTTAGCTTCAAATCCATGCAAAACACATGATTTAACATCAAATCAATGCGATATAGAAGGTTTGGCTTCAAATCCATTCGAAACAAATGATTTAGCTTCAGATACTTGCGATATAAGTGATATAGCATCAAATGCAGGCGAAACGAACGAGTTAGCTGCAAATCCATGCGAAACACATGATATAGCTGCAAATCAAAGCGATGTTGAAGGTTTAGCTTCAAATCCATGCGAAACAAATGATTTAGCTTCAGATACTAGCGATATTCGTGATATTGCTTTAAGTGCAGACGAAACAAACGAGTTAGCTTCAAATCCATGCGGAACACATGATTTAGCTGCAAATCGAAGCGAAGTAGAAGGTTTGGTTTCAAATCCTAGCTAAACACATGATTTAGCTTCAAATCAATGCGATGTAGAAGGATGTGCTTCAAATCCATGCGACACAAATAATTTAGCTTCAGATACTTCCGATATAAGTGATATAGCATCAAATGCAGGCTAAACGAACGAGTTAGCTGCAAATCCATGCGAAACACATGATTTAGCTTCAAATCTATGCGATGTAGAAGGTTTAGCTTCAAATCCATGCGACACATATGATTTAGTTTCAGATACTTGCGATATAAGTGATATACCTCCAAATGCAGTCGAAACAAACGAGTTAGCTTCAAATCCATGCGAAACAAATGATTTAGCTTCAAATCAATGCGATGTAGAAGGTTTAGCTTCAAATTCATGCGAAACAAATGATTCAGCTTCAAACACTTGGGATATATGTGATATAGCTTCAAATGCAGACGAAACAAACGAGTTAGCTTCACATCCAAGCGAAACACATGATTTAGCATCAAATCAATGCGATGTAGAAGGTTTAGATACAAATCCATGCGAAACAAATGATTTAGCTTCAAACACATGGGATTTAATTGATATAGCTTCAAATGCAGACGAATCAAAGGAGTTAGCTTCAAAATGCATGCGATACACATGATTTAGCTTCAAATCAATGCGAAGTAGAAGGCTTAGCTTCAAATCCATGCGGAACAAATGATTTATCATCAGATAATTGCGTTATAAGAGATATACGTTCAAATGCAGACGAAACAAACGAGCTAGCTTCAACTCCATGCGACACGCATGATTAAGCTTCAAATCAATACAATGTAGAAGGCTCAGCTTCAAATCCATGCGGAACAAATGATTTAGCTCCAAATACTTGCGATATAAGTGATATAGATTCAACTGCAGGCCAAACAAACGAGTTAGCTTCAAATCCATGCGACACACATGATTAAGCTTCAAATCAATGCGATGTAGAAGGCTCAGCTTCAAATCCATGCGGAATAAATGACTTAGGTTCAGATACTTGCGATATAAGCGATATAGCTTCAAATGCAGGAGAAAAAAAACGAGTTAGCTTCAAATACATGCGAAACACATGATTTAGCTGCAAATCAATGCGATGTAGAAGGTTTATCTTCAAATCCATGCGAATCAAATGATTTAGGTTCAGATACTTGCGATATAAATGATATAGCTTCATATCCAAGCGAAACACACGATTTAGCTTCAAATCGATGCCATGTAGTAGGTTAGCTTGAAATCTATGCGAAATACGCGATTTAGCAGCAAATCAATGCGATGTAGAAGGTTTAGCATCAAATTCATGCGAAACCAATGATTTACTGTCAGATACTTATCGATATAAGTGATACAGCTTCAAATGCAGGCGAAACAAACGAGATTGCTTCAAATCCATGCGCAACAAATGATTTAGATTCAAATCAATTGCGAAGGTGAAGGCTTAGCTTCAAATCGATGCGGAACAAAAGATTTAGCTTCAAACTCTTGGGATATAAGTGATATAGCTTCAAATGCAGACGAAACAAACGAGTTAGTTCAAATCCTTGCGAAACACATCATTTAAATGCAAATCAAAGCGATGTAGAAGGTTTAGCTTCAAATCCATGCGAAACAAATGATTTAGTATCAGATACTTGCGATATAAATGATATAGCTTCAAATGCAGGGGATACAAACGAATTAGCCTCAAATCCATGAGAAACAAATGATTAAGCTTCAAATCAATGCTATGTAGAAGGTTTAGCTTCAAATCCATGCGACACAAATGATTTAGTTTCAGATACTTGCGGTATAAGTGATATACCTCCAAATGCAGACGAAACAAACGAGTTAGCTTCAAATCCATGCGAAACAAATGATGTAGCTTCAAACACATGGGATATAAGTGATATAGCTTCAAATGCAGACGAAACAAACGAGCTAGCTTCAACTCCATGCGACACGCATGATTAAGTTTCAAATCAATACGATGTAGAAGGCTCAGCTTCAAATCCATGCGGAACAAATGATTTAGCTCCAAATAATTGCGATATAAGTGATATAGATTCAACTGCAGGCCAAACAAACGAGTTAGCTTCAAATCCATGCGACACACATGATTAAGCTTCAAATCAATGCGATGTAGAAGCTCAGCTTCAAATCCATGCGACACAAATGATTTAGTTTCAGATACTTGCGATATAAATGATATAGCTTCAAATGCAGAGGATACAAACGAATTAGCTTCAATTCATGAGAAACAAATGATTAAGCTTCAAATCAATGCGATGTAGAAGGTTTAGCTTCAAATTCATGCGAAACAAATGATTTAGCATGAAACACTTGGGATAGAAGTGATATAGCTTCAAATGCAGACGAAACAAACGAGTTAGCTTCACATCCAAGCGAAACACATGATTTAGCTTCAAATCAATGCGAAGTAGAAGGCACAGCTTCAAATCCATGCGAAACAAATGATTTAGCTTCAGATACTAGCGATATAGGTGATATTGCTTCAAGTGCAGACGAAACAAACGAGTTAGCTTCAAATCCATGCGGAACACATGATTAAACTGAAAATCAATGCGATGTAGAAGTTTTAGCTTCAAATCCGTGCGAAACAAATGATTTTGCTTCAGATACTTACGATATAAGTGATATAGCATCAAATGCAGGCTAAACGAAGGAGTTAGCTGCAAATCCATGCGATACACATGATTTAGCTTCAAATCTATGCGATGTAGAAGGTTTAGCTTCAAATCCATGCGACACAAATGATTTAGTTTCAGATACTTGCGATATAAGTGATATAACTCCAAATGCAGACGAAACAAACGAGTTAGCTTCAAATCCATGCGAAACAAATGATTTAGCTTCAGATACTTGCGATATAAGTGATATAGCATCAAATGCAGGCGAAGCGAACGAGTTAGCTGCAAATCCATGCGAAACACATGATATAGCTGCAAATCAAAGCGATGTTGAAGGTTTAGACTCAAATCAATGCGACACAAATGATTTAGCTTCAGATACTAGCGATATAAGTGATATAGCTTCAAATGCAGGGGAAACAAACGAGTTACCTTCAAATCCATGCGAAATACGTGATTTAGCTGCAAATCAATCCGATGTAGAAGGTTTAACTTCAAATCCAATCGAAACATATGATTTAGATTCAGATACTTCCGATATATGTGATATAGCATCAAATGCCGGCGAATCAAACGAGTTAGCTTCAAATCCATGCGGAATAAATGATTTAGCTCCAAATACTTGCGATATAAGTAATATAGATTCAACTGCAGGCTAAACGAACGAGTTAGCTGCAAATCCATGCGAAACACATGATTTAGCTTCAAATCTATGCGATGTAGAAGGTTTAGCTTCAAATCCATGCGACACAAATGATTTAGTTTCAGATACTTGCGATATAAGTGATATACCTCCAAATGCAGGCTAAACGAACGAGTTAGCTGCAAATCCATGCGAAACACATGATTTAGCTTCAAATCTATGCGATGTAGAATGTTTAGCTGCAAATCCATGCGAAACCAATGATTTAGGTTCAAATACTTGGGGTATAAGTGATATAGCATCAAATGCAGACGAAACAAACGAGTTAGCTTCAAATCCATGCGAAACAAATGATTTAGCTTCAAACACATTGGATATAAGTGATATAGCTTCAAATGCAGACGAATCAAAGGAGTTAGCTTCAAAATGCATGCGATACACATGATTTAGCTTCAAATTAATGCGAAGTAGAAGGCTTAGCTTCAAATCCGTGCGGAACAAATGATTTATCTTGAGATAATTGCGTTATAAGCGATATACGTCCAAATGCAGACGAAACAAACGAGCTAGCTTCAACTCCATGCGACACGCATGATTAAGCTTCAAATCAATACGATGTAGAAGGCTCAGCTTCAAATCCATGCGGAACAAATGATTTAGCTCCAAATACTTGCGATATAAGTGATATAGATTCAACTGCAAGCCAAACAAACGAGTTAGCTTCAAATCCATGCGAAACAAATGATTTAGCTTCAAACACTTGGGATATAAGTGATATAGCTTCAAATGCAGACGAAACAAACGAGTTAGTTCAAATCCTTGCGAAACACATCATTTAAATGCAAATCAATGCGATGTAGAAGGTTTAGCTTCAAATCCATGCGAAACAAATGATTTAGTATCAGATACTTGCGATATAAATTATATAGCTTCAAATGCAGGGGATACAAACGAATTAGCTTCAAATCCATGAGAAACAAATGATTAAGCTTCAAATCAATGCGATGTAGAAGGTTTAGCTTCAAATTCATGCGAAACAAATGATTTAGCATCAAACACTCGGGATATAAGTGATATAGCTTCAAATGCAGACGAATCAAACGAGTTAGCTTCAAAATGCATGCGATACACATGATTTAGCTTCAAATCAATGCGATGTAGAAGGCTTAGCTTCAAATCCATGCGGAACAAATGATTTAGCTTCAAATGCTTGCGATTTAAGTGATATAGCTTCAAATGCAGGCGAAACAAACAAGTAAGATTCAAATCCATGCGAAACACATAATTTAGCTGCAAATCAATGCGATGTAGAAGGTATAGCTTCAAGTCAAAGCGAAACACATGATTTAGCACATGAACTTGCGATATAAGTGATATAGCTTCAAATGCAGGGGAAACAAACGAGTTAGCTTCAAATGCATGCAAAACACATGATTCAGCTTCAAATCAAAGCGATGTAGATCGTTTAGCTTTAAATCCAAGCGAATCAAATGATGTAGCGTTACACATTTGGGATATAAGTGATATAGCTTCAAATGCAGACGAAACAAACGAGCTAGCTTCACATCCAAGCGAATCAAATGATTTAGCTTCAAATCAATTCGAAGTAGAAGGCTTAGCTTCAAATCGATGCGGAACAAATGATTTTGCTTCAAATACTTGCGATATAAGTGATATAGATTCAACTGCAGGCCAAACAAACGAGTTAGCTTCAAATCCATGCGAAATAAATGACTGAGCATCAGATACTTGCGATATAAGTGATATAGCTTCAAATGCAAGGGAAACAAACGAGTTAGCTTCAAATCCATGCAAAACACATGATTTAACATCAAATCAATGCGATATAGAAGGTTTGGCTTCAAATCCATTCGAAACAAATGATTTAGCTTCAGATACTTGCGATATAAGTGATATAGCATCAAATGCAGGCGAAACGAACGAGTTAGCTGCAAATCCATGCGAAACACATGATATAGCTGCAAATCAAAGCGATGTTGAAGGTTTAGCTTCAAATCCATGCGAAACAAATGATTTAGCTTCAGATACTAGCGATATTCGTGATATTGCTTTAAGTGCAGACGAAACAAACGAGTTAGCTTCAAATCCATGCGGAACACATGATTTAGCTGCAAATCGAAGCGAAGTAGAAGGTTTGGTTTCAAATCCTAGCTAAACACATGATTTAGCTTCAAATCAATGCGATGTAGAAGGTTGTGCTTCAAATCCATGCGACACAAATGATTTAGCTTCAGATACTTCCGATATAAGTGATATAGCATCAAATGCAGGCTAAACGAACGAGTTAGCTGCAAATCCATGCGAAACACATGATTTAGCTTCAAATCTATGCGATGTAGAAGGTTTAGCTTCAAATCCATGCGACACATATGATTTAGTTTCAGATACTTGCGATATAAGTGATATACCTCCAAATGCAGTCGAAACAAACGAGTTAGCTTCAAATCCATGCGAAACAAATGATTTAGCTTCAAATCAATGCGATGTAGAAGGTTTAGCTTCAAATTCATGCGAAACAAATGATTCAGCTTCAAACACTTGGGATATATGTGATATAGCTTCAAATGCAGACGAAACAAACGAGTTAGCTTCACATCCAAGCGAAACACATGATTTAGCATCAAATCAATGCGATGTAGAAGGTTTAGATACAAATCCATGCGAAACAAATGATTTAGCTTCAAACACATGGGATTTAATTGATATAGCTTCAAATGCAGACGAATCAAAGGAGTTAGCTTCAAAATGCATGCGATACACATGATTTAGCTTCAAATCAATGCGAAGTAGAAGGCTTAGCTTCAAATCCATGCGGAACAAATGATTTATCATCAGATAATTGCGTTATAAGAGATATACGTTCAAATGCAGACGAAACAAACGAGCTAGCTTCAACTCCATGCGACACGCATGATTAAGCTTCAAATCAATACAATGTAGAAGGCTCAGCTTCAAATCCATGCGGAACAAATGATTTAGCTCCAAATACTTGCGATATAAGTGATATAGATTCAACTGCAGGCCAAACAAACGAGTTAGCTTCAAATCCATGCGACACACATGATTAAGCTTCAAATCAATGCGATGTAGAAGGCTCAGCTTCAAATCCATGCGGAATAAATGATTTAGCTCCAAATGCTTGCGATATAAGTGATATAGATTCTACTGCAGGCTAAACGAACGAGTTAGCTGCAAATCCATGCGAAACACATGATTTAGCTACAAATCTATGCGATGTAATAGGTTTAGCTTCAAATCCATGCGACACAAATGATTTAGTTTCAGATACTTGCGATATAAGTGATATACCTCCAAATGCAGACGAAACAAACGAGTTTGCTGCAAATCCATGCAAAACACATGATTAAGCTTCAAATCAATGCTGTGTGGAAGGTTTAACTTCAAATCCATGCGAAGCAAATGATTTAGTATCAGATACTTGCGATATAAATGATATAGCTTCAAATGCAGGGGATACAAACGAATTAGCTTCAAATCCATGCGAAACACATGATTTAGCTTCAAATCTATGCGATGTAGAATGTTTAGCTGCAAATCCATGCGAAACCAATGATTTAGGTTCAAATACTTGGGGTATAAGTGATATAGCATCAAATGCAGACGAAACAAACGAGTTAGCTTCAAATCCATGCGATACACAAGATTTAGCTTCAAATCAATGCGATGTAGAAGGTTTAGCTTCAAATCCATCCGAAACAAATGATTTAGGTTCAGATACTTGCGATATAAGCGATATAGCTTCAAATGCAGGAGAAAAAAAACGAGTTAGCTTCAAATACATGCGAAACACATGATTTAGCTGCAAATCAATGCGATGTAGAAGGTTTATCTTCAAATCCATGCGAATCAAATGATTTAGGTTCAGATACTTGCGATATAAATGATATAGCTTCATATCCAAGCGAAACACACGATTTAGCTTCAAATCGATGCCATGTAGTAGGTTTAGCTTGAAATCTATGCGAAATACGCGATTTAGCAGCAAATCAATGCGATGTAGAAGGTTTAGCATCAAATTCATGCGAAACCAATGATTTACTGTCAGATACTTATCGATATAAGTGATACAGCTTCAAATGCAGGCGAAACAAACGAGTTAGCTTCAAATCCATGCGATACACAAGATTTAGCTTCAAATCAATGCGATGTAGAAGGTTTAGCTTCAAATCCATCCGAAACAAATGATTTAGGTTCAGATACTTGCGATATAAGCGATATAGCTTCAAATGCAGGAGAAAAAAAACGAGTTAGCTTCAAATACATGCGAAACACATGATTTAGCTGCAAATCAATGCGATGTAGAAGGTTTATCTTCAAATCCATGCGAATCAAATGATTTAGGTTCAGATACTTGCGATATAAATGATATAGCTTCATATCCAAGCGAAACACACGATTTAGCTTCAAATCGATGCCATGTAGTAGGTTTAGCTTGAAATCTATGCGAAATACGCGATTTAGCAGCAAATCAATGCGATGTAGAAGGTTTAGCATCAAATTCATGCGAAACCAATGATTTACTGTCAGATACTTATCGATATAAGTGATACAGCTTCAAATGCAGGCGAAACAAACGAGATTGCTTCAAATCCATGCGCAACAAATGATTTAGATTCAAATCAATTGCGAAGGTGAAGGCTTAGCTTCAAATCGATGCGGAACAAAAGATTTAGCTTCAAACTCTTGGGATATAAGTGATATAGCTTCAAATGCAGACGAAACAAACGAGTTAGTTCAAATCCTTGCGAAACACATCATTTAAATGCAAATCAAAGCGATGTAGAAGGTTTAGCTTCAAATCCATGCGAAACAAATGATTTAGTGTCAGATACTTGCGATATAAATGATATAGCTTCAAATGCAGGGGATACAAACGAATTAGCCTCAAATCCATGAGAAACAAATGATTAAGCTTCAAATCAATGCTATGTAGAAGGTTTAGCTTCAAATCCATGCGACACAAATGATTTAGTTTCAGATACTTGCGGTATAAGTGATATACCTCCAAATGCAGACGAAACAAACGAGTTAGCTTCAAATCCATGCGAAACAAATGATGTAGCTTCAAACACATGGGATATAAGTGATATAGCTTCAAATGCAGACGAAACAAACGAGCTAGCTTCAACTCCATGCGACACGCATGATTAAGCTTCAAATCAATACGATGTAGAAGGCTCAGCTTCAAATCCATGCGGAACAAATGATTTAGCTCCAAATACTTGCGATATAAGTGATATAGATTCAACTGCAGGCCAAACAAACGAGTTAGCTTCAAATCCATGCGACACACATGATTAAGCTTCAAATCAATGCGATGTAGAAGGCTCAGCTTCAAATCCATGCGACACAAATGATTTAGTTTCAGATACTTGCGATATAAGTGATTTACCTCCAAATGCAGACGAAACAAACGAGTTAGTTGCAAATCCATGCAAAACACATGATTAAGCTTCAAATCAATGCTGTGTGGAAGGTTTAGATTCAAATCCGTGCGAAACAATTGATTTAGTATCAGATACTTGCGATATAAATGATATAGCTTCAAATGCAGAGGATACAAACGAATTAGCTTCAATTCCATGAGAAACAAATGATTAAGCTTCAAATCAATGCGATGTAGAAGGTTTAGCTTCAAATTCATGCGAAACAAATGATTTAGCATCAAACACTTGGGATAGAAGTGATATAGCTTCAAATGCAGACGAAACAAACGAGTTAGCTTCACATCCAAGCGAAACACATGATTTAGCTTCAAATCAATGCGAAGTAGAAGGCACAGCTTCAAATCCATGCGAAACAAATGATTTAGCTTCAGATACTAGCGATATAGGTGATATTGCTTCAAGTGCAGACGAAACAAACGAGTTAGCTTCAAATCCATGCGGAACACATGATTAAACTGAAAATCAATGCGATGTAGAAGTTTTAGCTTCAAATCCGTGCGAAACAAATGATTTTGCTTCAGATACTTACGATATAAGTGATATAGCATCAAATGCAGGCTAAACGAAGGAGTTAGCTGCAAATCCATGCGATACACATGATTTAGCTTCAAATCTATGCGATGTAGAAGGTTTAGCTTCAAATCCATGCGACACAAATGATTTAGTTTCAGATACTTGCGATATAAGTGATATAACTCCAAATGCAGACGAAACAAACGAGTTAGCTTCAAATCCATGCGAAACAAATGATTTAGCTTCAGATACTTGCGATATAAGTGATATAGCATCAAATGCAGGCGAAGCGAACGAGTTAGCTGCAAATCCATGCGAAACACATGATATAGCTGCAAATCAAAGCGATGTTGAAGGTTTAGACTCAAATCAATGCGACACAAATGATTTAGCTTCAGATACTAGCGATATAAGTGATATAGCTTCAAATGCAGGGGAAACAAACGAGTTACCTTCAAATCCAT
Source organism: Megalopta genalis (assembly GCF_051020955.1). Classification (NCBI taxonomy): domain Eukaryota; kingdom Metazoa; phylum Arthropoda; class Insecta; order Hymenoptera; family Halictidae; genus Megalopta; species Megalopta genalis. Next base: position 173,435 of record NW_027476564.1, on the reverse strand, counting down.
GCGAAATACGTGATTTAGCTGCAAATCAATCCGATGTAGAAGGTTTAACTTCAAATCCAATCGAAACATATGATTTAGATTCAGATACTTCCGATATATGTGATATAGCATCAAATGCAGGCGAATCAAACGAGTTAGCTTCAAATCCATGCGGAATAAATGATTTAGCTCCAAATACTTGCGATATAAGTAATATAGATTCAACTGCAGGCTAAACGAACGAGTTAGCTGCAAATCCATGCGAAACACATGATTTAGCTTCAAATCTATGCGATGTAGAAGGTTTAGCTTCAAATCCATGCGACACAAATGATTTAGTTTCAGATACTTGCGATATAAGTGATATACCTCCAAATGCAGGCTAAACGAACGAGTTAGCTGCAAATCCATGCGAAACACATGATTTAGCTTCAAATCTATGCGATGTAGAATGTTTAGCTGCAAATCCATGCGAAACCAATGATTTAGGTTCAAATACTTGGGGTATAAGTGATATAGCATCAAATGCAGACGAAACAAACGAGTTAGCTTCAAATCCATGCGAAACAAATGATTTAGCTTCAAACACATTGGATATAAGTGATATAGCTTCAAATGCAGACGAATCAAAGGAGTTAGCTTCAAAATGCATGCGATACACATGATTTAGCTTCAAATTAATGCGAAGTAGAAGGCTTAGCTTCAAATCCGTGCGGAACAAATGATTTATCTTGAGATAATTGCGTTATAAGCGATATACGTTCAAATGCAGACGAAACAAACGAGCTAGCTTCAACTCCATGCGACACGCATGATTAAGCTTCAAATCAATACGATGTAGAAGGCTCAGCTTCAAATCCATGCGGAACAAATGATTTAGCTCCAAATACTTGCGATATAAGTGATATAGATTCAACTGCAAGCCAAACAAACGAGTTAGCTTCAAATCCATGCGAAACAAATGATTTAGCTTCAAACACTTGGGATATAAGTGATATAGCTTCAAATGCAGACGAAACAAACGAGTTAGTTCAAATCCTTGCGAAACACATCATTTAAATGCAAATCAATGCGATGTAGAAGGTTTAGCTTCAAATCCATGCGAAACAAATGATTTAGTATCAGATACTTGCGATATAAATTATATAGCTTCAAATGCAGGGGATACAAACGAATTAGCTTCAAATCCATGAGAAACAAATGATTAAGCTTCAAATCAATGCGATGTAGAAGGTTTAGCTTCAAATTCATGCGAAACAAATGATTTAGCTTCAAACACTTGGGATATATGTGATATAGATTCAAATGCAGACGAAACAAACGAGTTAGCTTCACATCCAAGCAAAACACGTGATTTAGCTTCAAATCAATGCGATGTAGAAGGTTTAGCTAGAAATCCGTGCGAAACAAATGATTTAGCACCAAACACTCGGGATATAAGTGATATAGCTTCAAATGGAGACGAATCAAAGGAGTGAGCTTCAAAATGCATGCGATACACATTGTTTAGCCTCAAATCAATGCGAAGTAGAAGGCTTAGCTTCAAATCCATGCGGAACAAATGATTTATTTTGAGATAATTGCGTTATAAGCGATATACGTTCAAATGCAGACGAAACAAACGAGCTAGCTTCAACTCCATGCGACATGCATGATTAAGCTTCAAATCAATGCGATGTAGAAGGCTCAGCTTCAAATCCATGCGGAACAAATGATTTAGCTCCAAATACTTGCGATATAAGTGATATAGATTCAACTGCAGGCCAAACAAACGAGTTAGCTTCAAATCCATGCGAAACACATGATTAAACTGAAAATCAATGCGATGTAGAAGGTTAAGCTTCAAAGCCATGCCAAACAAGCGATTTAGCTTCAGATACTTGCGATATAAGTGATATAGCATCAAATGCAGGCGAAACGAACGTGTTAGCTGCAAATCCATGCGAAACACATGATATAGCTGCCAATCAATGCGATGTAGAAGGTTTATCTTCAAATCCATGCGAATCAAATGATTTAGGTTCAGATACTTGCGATATAAATGATATAGCTTCATATCCAAGCGAAACACACGATTTAGCTTCAAATCGATGCCATGTAGTAGGTTTAGCTTGAAATCTATGCGAAATACGCGATTTAGCAGCAAATCAATGCGATGTAGAAGGTTTAGCATCAAATTCATGCGAAACCAATGATTTACTTTCAGATACTTATCGATATAAGTGATATAGCTTCAAATGCAGGCGAAACAAACGAGATTGCTTCAAATCCATGCGCAACAAATGATTTAGATTCAAATCAATTGCGAAGGTGAAGTCTTAGCTTCAAATCGATGCGGAACAAAAGATTTAGCTTCAAACTCTTGGGATATAAGTGATATAGCTTCAAATGCAGACGAAACAAACGAGTTAGTTCAAATCCTTGCGAAACACATCATTTAAATGCAAATCAAAGCGATGTAGAAGGTTTAGCTCCAAATGCAGGCGAAACAAACGAGTGAGCTTTAAATCCAAGCAAAACACATGATATAGCTTCAAATCAATGCGATTTACAAGGATTAGCTTCAAATCCATGCGAAGCAAATGATTGAGCTTCAAACACTTGTGACGTACATGATTTAGCTTCAACTGCATGCGAAATAGATGAGATAGCTTCAAATTCAGGAAAAAGACATGATTTCGCTTCAAATCAATGCGAAGTAGAAGGCTTAGCTTCAAATCCATGCGGATCAAATAATTTAGCTTCAAATTCTTGCGATATAAGTGATATAACATCAAATGCAGACGAAACAAACGAGTTAGCTTCATATCCAAGCGAAACCCACGATTTAGCTTCAAATCCGTGCGAAACCAATGATTTAGCTTGAGATAGTTGCGATATAAGTGACATAGATTCAAAGACAGACGAAACAAACGAGTTAGCTTCAAATCCATGCGAAACACCCGATTTAGCAGCAAATCAATGCGTTGTAGAAGGTTTAGCTTCAAGTCCATGCGAAACCAATGATTCACTTTCAGATACTTATCGATATAAGTGATATAGCTTCAAATGCAGGGGAAACAAACGAGTTAGCTTCAAATCCATGCAAAACACATGATTAAGCTTCAAAGCAATGCTATGTGGAAGGTTTAGCTTCAAATCCATGCGACACAAATGATTTAGCATCAGATTCTTGCGATATAAGTGCTAAAGCTTCAAATGCAGGCGAAACATACGAGTTAGCTTCAAATCCATGCGAAACAAATAATTTAGCTTCAGATTCTTGCGATATAAGTGATATAACATCAAATACAGACGAAACAAACGAGCTAGCTTCATATCCAAGCGAAACACACGATTTAGCTTCAAATCGATGCGATGTAGAAGGTTTCGATGCAAATCCATGCGAAACACCCGATTTAGCAGCAAATCAATGCGATGTAGAAGGTTTAGCATCAAATTCATGCGAAACCAATGATTTAGTTTCAGATACTTATCGATATAAGTGATATAGCTTCAAATGCTGGCGAAACAAACGAGTTAGCTTTAAATCCAAGCAAAACACACGATATAGCTTCAAATCAATGCGATGCACAAGGATTAGCTTCAAATCCATGCGAAGCAAATGATTGAGCTTCAAACACTTGGGATATATGTGATATAGATTCAAATGCAGACGAAATAAACGACTTAGCTTTCAATCCATGCGAATCACATGATTTAGCTTCAAATCAATGCGATTTAGAAGGTTTAGCTTCAAATCAATGCGATTTAGAAGATTTAGCTTCAAATCCATGCGAAAAAAATGATTTAGCTGCAAATCAAAGCGATGTTGAAGGTTTAGCTTCAAATCCATGCGAAACAAATGATTTAGCTTCAGATACTTGCGATATAAATGATATACCTCCAAATGCAGACGAAACAAACGAGTTAGCTTCAAATCCATGCGAAACAAATGATTTAGCTTCAAACACATGGGATATAAGTGACATAGCTTCAAATGCAGACGAAACAAACGAGCTAGCTTCAACTCCATGCGACACGCATGATTAAGCTTCAAATCAATACGATGTAGAAGGCTCAGCTTCAAATCCATGCGGAACAAATGATTTAGCTCCAAATACTTGCGATGTAAGTGATATAGATTCAACTGCAGGCCAAACAAACTAGTTAGCTTCAAATCCATGCGACACACATGATTAAGCTTCAAATCAATGCGATGTAGAAGGCTCAGCTTCAAATCCATGCGGAATAAATGATTTAGCTCCAAATACTTGCGATATAAGTGATATAGATTCAACTGCAGGCTAAACGAACGAGTTAGCTGCAAATCCATGCGAAACACATGGTTTAGCTTCAAATCTATGCGATGTAGAAGGTTTAGCTTCAAATCCATGCGACACAAATGATTTAGTTTCAGATACTTGCGATATAAGTGATTTACCTCCAAATGCAGACGAAACAAACGAGTTAGATGCAAATCGATGCAAAACACATGATTAAGCTTCAAATCAATGCTGTGTGGAAGGTTTTATTTTCAAATCCGTGCGAAACAATTGATTTAGTATCAGATACTTGCGATATAAATGATATAGCTTCAAATGCAGGGGATACAAACGAATTAGCTTCAATCCATGAGAAACAAATGATTAAGCTTCAAATCAATGCGATGTAGAAGGTTTAGCTTCAAATTCATGCGAAACAAATGGTTTAGCATCAGATACTTGCGATATAAGTGATATAGCTTCAAATGCAGTTAAACACACGAGTTAGCTTCAAATCCGTGCAAAACACATGATTAAGCTTCAAATCAATGCTACGTAGAAGGTTTAGCTTCAAATCCATGCAAAACATATGATTTAGCTTCAGATACTTGCGATATATGTGATATAGCTTCAAATGCAGGGGCAACAAACGAGCTAGCTTCAACTCCATACGAAGCACATGATTTAGCTCCAAATCAATGCGATATTGAAGGTTTAGCTTCAAATCCGTGCGAAACAAATGATTTAGCATCAGATACTTGCGATATATGTGATATAGCTTCAAATGCAGGAGAAACAAACGAGATTGCTTCAAATCCATGCGCAACAAATGATTTAGATTCAAATCAATTGCGAAGGTGAAGGCTAATCTTCAAATCCACGCGAAACAAATGATTTAGCTTCAGATACTTGCGATATATGTTATTTATCTTCAAATGCAGAAGAAACAAACGAGCTAGCTTCAAGTCCATACGAAACAGATGATTTAGATTCAAATCAATGTTATGTGGAAGGTTTAGCTTCAAATCCATGCAACACAAATGATTTAGCTTCAGATACTTGCAATATAAGTGATACAGCTTCAAATGCAGGCGAAACGAACGAGTTAGCTTCAAATCCATGCGAAACAAATGATTTAGAATACGATACTTGCGACATAACGGATATAGTTTCAAATTCAGGGAATACAAACGAGTTAGATTAAAATCCATGCGAAACACATGATTTAGCTTCAAATCAATGCGATATAGAAGGATTAGCTTCCAATCCATGAGAAGCAAATGATTGAGCTTCACTTATATCGCAAGTATCTGAACCTAAACCATTTGTTTCGCATGTATCTGAAGTTAACTCGTTTGTTGCGTCTGCATGTGAAGCTATATCACTCTTAGATCGCAAGTATCTGGAGCTAAATTATTGGTTTCGCATGGATTTTGAGCTAAACCTTCTAGATCGCATTTATTTGCTGCTAAATCATGTGTTTCGCATGGATTTGGAGCTAAAACTTCTACATCGCATTGATTTGAAGCTAAATCATGTGTATCTCACGGATTTTGAAGCCAACTCGTTTGTTTCGTCTGCATTTGAAGTTATATCACTTATATCGCAAGTATCTGAAGCTAATTCATTTGTTTCGCATGGATTTGAAGCTTAGCCTTCTACATCGCATTGATTTGAAGCTTAAGCATGTGTTTTGCATGGATTTAAAGCTAACTCGTTCGGTTCTCTTGCATTTGATGCTATATCACTTATATCGCATGTATTTGAAGCCAAAACAGTTGTTTCGCATGGATTTGAAGCTAAACCTTATAAATCGCATTTATTTGAAGCTAAATCATGTGATTCCCTTGGATTTGAAGTTAACTCGATTGTTTCGTCTCCATTTGAAGCTATTTCACTTATATCGCAAGTATCTGAAGCTAAATCATTTGTTTGGCATGAATTTGAATCTAAACCATGTGTTTCGCATGAATTTGAACCTAAATCTTGTCTTTCGCATGCATTTGAAGCTTAATCATGTGTTTTGCTTGGATTTAAAGCTGACTCGTTTGTATCGCCTGCATTTGAAACTTCAATATTTATAACGCGATTATTTGAAGCTAAATTATTAGTGTCGCATGGATTTGCAGCTAAACCTTCTACATCGCATTGATTTGTGGCTAAATCATGTGTTTTGCTTGGATTTGAAGGTTAACTCGTTTGTTTCTCCTGAATTTTAAACTATATCACTTACATCGGGAGTATCTGAACCTAAATAGTATGTTTCGCATGGATTTGAAACTAAACCTTCCGCATAGCATTGATTTGCAGCTAAATCATGTGTTTCGCATGGATTTGAAGCTAAACCTTCTACATCGCATTGATTTGAAGCTAAACCATGTGCTTCGCTTGGATTTGAAGCTAAACCATCCACATCGCATTGATTTGTAGCGGAATCTCGTGCATCGCATGGATTTGGAGCTAACTCGTTTGATCCTTCTGAATTTGTATCTGAACCTAAATCATATGTTTCGCATGGATTTGAAACTAAACCTTCTACATCGCATTGATTTGTAGCTGAATCTTGAGCATCGCATGGATTTGGAGCTAACTGGTTTGTTTCTCCTGAATTTGAAGCTATATCACTTATATCGCAAATATCTGAACCTAAATCATATGTTTCGCATGGATTTGAAACTAAACCTTCTACATCGCATTGATTTGTAGCTGCATATTGTGCATCGCATGGATTTGGAGCTAACTCGTTTGTTTCTCCTGAATTTTAAGCTATATCACTTATATCGCAAGTATCTGAACCTAAATCATATGTTTCGCATGGATTTGAAACTAAACCTTCTACTTAGCATTGATTTGCAGCTAAATCATGTTTTTCGCATGGATTTGAAGGTAACTCGTTAGTTTCGCCTGCATTTGAAGCTATATCACTCATATCCCAAGTGTTTGAAGCTAAATTATTTGTTTCGCATGGATTTGAAGCTAAACCTTCTACATCGCATTGATTTGCTGCTAAATCATGTGATTCGCATTGATTTGAAGCTAACTCGATTGTTTTGTCCTCATTTGAAGCTATATCACTTATATCGTAAGTATCTGAACCTAAATCATTTGTTTCGAATGGATTTGAAGCTAAACCTTCAAAATCGCATTTATATGAAGCTAAATCATGTGATTCTCTTGGATTTGAAGCTAACTCGTTTGTGTCGTCTGCATTTGAAGCAATATCACTTATATCGGGAGTATCTGAACCTAAATAGTATGTTTCGCATGGATTTGAAACTAAACCTTCTGCATAGCATTGATTTGCAGCTAAATCATGTGTTTCGCATGGATTTGAAGCTAAACCTTCTACATCGCATTGATTTGAAGCTAAACCATGTGCTTCGCTTGGATTTGAAGCTAAACCATCCACATCGCATTGATTTGTAGCGGAATCTTGTGCATCGCATGGATTTGGAGCTAACTCGTTTGATCCTTCTGAATTTGTATCTGAACCTAAATCATATGTTTCGCATGGATTTGAAACTAAACCTTCTACATCGCATTGATTTGTAGCTGAATCTTCAGCATCGCATGGATTTGGAGCTAACTGGTTTGTTTCTCCTGAATTTGAAGCTATATCACTTATATCGCAAATTTCTGAACCTAAATCATATGTTTCGCATGGATTTGAAACTAAACCTTCTACATCGCATTGATTTGTAGCTGCATATTGTGCATCGCATGGATTTGGAGCTAACTCGTTTGTTTCTCCTGAATTTTAAGCTATATCACTTATATCGCAAGTATCTGAACCTAAATCATATGTTTCGCATGGATTTGAAACTAAACCTTCTACATAGCATTGATTTGCAGCTAAATCATGTTTTTCGCATGGATTTGAAGGTAACTCGTTAGTTTCGCCTGCATTTGAAGCTATATCACTTATATCGCAAGTATCTGAACCTAAATCATTTGTTTCGCATGGATCTGAAGCTAAGCCTACTACTTCGCATGGATTTAAAGCAAAATGATGTGTATGGCATGGATTTTGAAGCTAACTCGTTTGATTCGTCTGCATTTGAAGCTATATCACTTATATCCCAAGTGTTTGTTTCTAAATCATTTGTATCGCATGGATTTGAAGCTAAACATTCTACATCGCATTGATATGAAGCTTAATCGTGTGATTCTCTTGGATTTGAAGCTAACTCGTTTGTTTCGCCTGCATTTGATGCTTCATCACTTATATCGGAAGTATCTGAACCAAAATAGTATGTTTCGCATGGATTTGAAACTAAACCTTCTACGTAGCATTGATTTGCAGCTAAATCATGTGTTTCCCATGGATTTGAAGCTAAACCTTCTAAATCGCATTGATTTGAAGCTATATCAAGTGATTCGCTTGGATTTGAAGCTAAGCCTTCTACATCGCATTGATTTGTAGCTAAATCATGTGTACCGCATGGATTTTTAAACTAACTCGTTTGGTTCGTCTGCATTTGAAGCATTATCACTTATATCGCAAGAATTTGAAGTAATGTCATGTGTTTTGTATGGATTTGAAGCTAACTCGTTTGTTTCGTCTGCATTTAAAGCTATATCACTTACATCGCAAGCATCTGAACCTAAACCATATGTTTCGCATGGATTTGAAGCTAAACCTTCTACATGGCATCGATTTGAAGCTAAATCATGTGTTTCGCTTGGATATGAAGACAACTCGTTTGTTGCGTCTGCATGTGAAGCTATATCACTCTTAGATCGCAAGTATCTGGAGCTAAATTATTGGTTTCGCATGGATTTGAAGCTAAATCATGTGATTCGCTTCGATTGGAAGCTAACTCGTTTGTTTCGTCTGCATTTGAAGCTATATCACTTATATCGCAACTATCTGATGTAAAACATTTGTTTCGCATGGATTTGAAGCTAATCCTTCTACATCGCATTGATTTGCTGCTAAATCATGTGAATCGCATTGATTTGAAGCTAACTCGTTTGTTTCGTCCTCATTTGAAGCTATATCACTTATATCGCAAGTGTTTGAAGCTAAATCATTTGTTTCGCATGGATTTGAAGCTAAACCTTCTGCATCGCATTGATTTGCTGCTAAATCATGTGAATCGCATTGATTTGAAGCTAACTCGTTTGTTTCGTCCTCATTTGAAGCTATATCACTTATATCGCAAGTATCTGAACCTAAATCATTTGTTTCGCATGGATTTGAAGCTAAACCTTCCAAATCGCGTTTATATGGAGCTAAATCATGTGATTCTCTTGGTTTTGAAGCTAACTCGTTTGTGTCGTCTGCATTTGAAGCTATATAACTTATATCGCAACCATCTGAAGCTAAATCATTGCTTTCGCATGGATTTGAAGCTAAACCTTCTACATAGCTTTGATTTGAAGCATAATAATGTGTATTGCTTGAATTTAAAGCTAACTCGTTTGTTTCGCCTGCATTCGAAGTTAAACTTTCCACATAGCATTGATTTGAAGTTTAATCATGTGTTTTGCTGGGAGTTGAAGCTAACTCGTTTGTTTCCCCTACAACCGAAGCTATATCACTTATATCGCAAGTATCAGAACCTAAATCATTTGTTTCGCATGGATTTGAAGCTAAACCTTCCAAATCGCATTTATATGGAGCTAAATCATGTGATTCTCTTGGATTTGAAGCTAACTCGTTTGTGTCGTCTGCATTTGAAGCTATATAACTTATATCGCAACCATCTGAATCTAAATCATTGCTTTCGCATGGATTTGAAGCTAAACCTTCTACATAGCTTTGATTTGAAGCATAATAATGTGTATTGCTTGAATTTAAAGCTAACTCGTTTGTTTCGCCTTCATTCGAAGTTAAACTTTCCACATAGCATTGATTTGAAGTTTAATCATGCGTTTTGCTGGGATTTGAAGCTAACTCGTTTGTTTCCCCTACAACCGAAGCTATATCACTTATATCGCAAGTATCTAAAGCTAAGTCATTTGTGTCGCATGGATTTGAAGCTAAACCTTCTACATAGCATTGATTTGAAGCTTAATAATGTGTTTTGCTTGGAATTAAAACTAACTTGTTTGTTTCCCCTGCATTTGAAGCTATATCACTTATATCGCAAGTATCTGATGCTAAAACATTTGTTTCGCATGGATTTGAAGCTAAACCTTCTACACAGCATTGATTTGAAGCTTAGTAATGTGTTTTGCTTGGATATGAAGCTAACACGTTTGTTGCCCCTACATTTGAAGCTACATCACTTATATCGCAAGAATCTGATGCTACATCATTTGTGTCGCATGGATTTGAAGCTAAAACTTCCACATAGCATTGATTTGAAGCTTAATCATGTGTTTCGCATGAATTTGGTGCTAACTCGTTTGTTTCGTCTGCATTTGAAGCCATGTGACTTATACCCCAACTGTTTGAAGCATAATCATGTGTTTTGCATGGATTTGAAGCTAACTCGTTTGTTTCCCCTGGATTTGAAGCTATATCACTTATACCGCAAATATCTGATGCTATATCATTTGTTTCGCATGGATTTGAAGCTAATTCGTTTGTTTCGTCTGCATTTGAAGCTATGCCACTTATATCGCAAGTATCTGAAGCTAAATCATTGGTTTCGCATGGATTTGAAGCTAATCCTTCTACATCGCATTGATTTGCTGCTAAATCATGTGTTTCGCATGGATTTGAAGCTAACTCGTTTGTTTTGTCTGCATTTGAAGATATATCACTTATATCCCAAGCGTTTGAAAGTAAATTATTTGTTTCGCTTGGATTTGAAGTTAAACCTTCTAAATCGCACTGCTTTGAAGCTAAATCATGTGATTCGCTTGGATTTGAAGCTAACTCGTTTGTTTCGTCTCCATTTTTAGCTATATCACTTATATCGCTATTATATGAAGCTAAATCATTAGTGTCTCATGGATTTGAAGCGAAAAATTCTACATAGCATTGATTTGAAGCTTAATCATGTGTTTTGTATGGATTTGAAGCTAACTCGTTTGTTTCCCCTGCATTTGAAACTATATCACTTATATCGCAACTATCTGATGATAAATCATTTGTTTCGCATGGATTTGAAGCTAACACGTTTGTTTCGTCTGCATTTGAAGCTATATCACTTATATCCCAAGCGTTTGAAAGTAAATTATTTGTTTCGCCTGGATTTGAAGTTAAACCTTTGTGGCGGACCAGACATAAAAAGACACGTCCTTCAAAAGCGGGGTGTACATATGCCTTTTTCGGGTTTTCGCGACGCAAGGCGTACACGCCCCAATAAAACAATAAAAACGTTGGGACACAGCTTCGAACCATAGGTCCCGGATCACCCCGGTCGGAAAATCTTCGGGAAAGGCCTTCGCCCTTCCCAAGGACTATCCCTTACCAGTAAATACGAGGACCTCTCGACCGAGAAGTCAGTTAGCAAGTTTTCCTCCGACTCTCAACGTGTTCATATTTCTGTATCATCCGTCACTCGTTTACCTTTACCTTCTACACACTGTACCTCATCGCCTTTTGTTACAAGTTATATTAAAGTTCTCGTTATATAAAAACCAAAAACTCTCTCGGATTATTTTATATAAACCGTCGCAGTAACCCCTGCGACAAACTGGTGACCCCTACGTGATCTGAGAGTACCGCGAGTGCGTTATAACCGAGTACTTAGCGACTTTTAGTGACATTTCGTTCGGCAACATACGAACTTCGCGACCCGAGTGGTGTTATACAATCTGTGTGAACTTTTTTTTAATACATACGAAATGACGGACGCCAGCCCCATCCAAACTACTGCCTCCGGTGTAGAGGTAAATCAAATTAATATACGCGTACCTAGCTTCACACCCGAGGTACCAGCTATGTGGTTTGCACAACTGGAAGGACAGTTTCTCATAGCGGGAATAAAAAGCGAGAATAAGAAGTTCTGGTACGCAGCCTCGAACTTGGAAACCAAGTACGCAACCGAGGTACAGGATCTAATTATCAACCCGCCAGCTGAAAATCCCTTCAAAATTTTGAAAGAGACGCTCATATCGCGCCTCTCGCAGTCGAACGAATCGCGTCTTCAGCGACTCCTGGAGCGAGAGGAAATAGGGGACCGGAAACCTTCACAGTTTTTGCGGTACCTAAGGGGGCTGGAAAATTCAGTGCCGGACAATATAGTTCGATCTATATGGCTCAACCGGTTGCCGACGCATGTACGAGCAATCCTCGCTACGCACACGGATACGACGTTGGAGAAACTCGGCCTACTGCGTGCAAAACACAGTATCGAGCACCATATTGAAACGACCCCCGGACCGCCTATCTCTCACAAATTCCGACGACTCGCACCGGACCGTTATAAAGCAGCAAAAGCGGAATTTGACCTGCTGCTCAAGCAAGGGATTATTCGACCTTCTAAGAGCCCATGGTCATCACCGTTGCACATGTTCACGAAAAAGAACGGAGAATGGCGCCCTTGCGTCGACTACCGCGGGCTGAATAAACGAACAATTCCGAATAGATATCCAATACGACGCATCGAAGATTTCTCACAAAATCTACACGGGAAAACAATCTTTTCAACCATCGACTACGTGCGCGCTTACCACCAGATACCGATAGCTGCGGAGGATATTCCAAAAACCGCCGTAATCACACCTTTTGGTTTATTTGAATATTTATACGGATCCTTCGGCCTTTGCGGGATAGCTCAAACTTTTCAGAGATTTATAGACGAAGTTACGCGAGGTTTGGATTTCGTTTTCGCCTATCTCGACGACTTTTTAATAGCTTCCGCAAACCCGAGCGAACATCTGCAACACCTCGAGATTATTTTCAAAAGATTTAAGGAATATGGCATTGTCATAAACCCAAGCAAATGCGTATTCGGAGCCTCTCAGGTCAAATTTCTCGGCTACCAGGTAGACGAGAAGGGCACTCGCCCACCCGAACATAAGGTCGACGCCGTAAAAAACTTCCCTCAGCCGACAACCGTAAAACAATTACGCCGTTTCCTTGGGATGGTTAATTTCTACCGCCGATTCCTGCCAGCAGCTGCGACACGACAAAAGCCCCTTAATGGCCTACTGACAGGCCCAAAAATGGCAGGTAACAAACCTATCAATTGGACCGAAGAGGCCAAACAAGCTTTCGTCGCAATAAAAGAAGGCCTAGCAAACGCCACGCTGTTGGTACATCCAGCAATAAATGCTCCATTATCAATAACTGTGGACGCTTCTGACCACGCGATAGGAGCCGTTTTGCAACAAAGGACAAACAACGATTGGCAACCCCTTGGATTTTTCTCTCGCCCCCTGACAAAAACACAAGCTAAGTATAGCGCGTACGATCGCGAGCTTCTCGCTATTTACGAAGCCATAAAGTACTTCATTTACGCTGTAGAAGGCAGAAACTTCACCATATTCGCCGACCACAAACCGCTTACTTATGTTTTTAACCAAAAGAAAGAAAAATCCCCAAGGCAGTTCCGTTACTTTGACTACATTTCACAATTCACATCGGACATAAAACATATTTCGGGCATAAATAATGTAGTCGCAGACGCTTTATCGAGAATCGAAGAAATCGAAGAGATCAATTATTCAGCTCTCGCCGCAGCACAAACCGATGACAAAGAACTACAACATTTATTGCAATCCGATACAAACCTACAACTAAAATCTATTTTCTTTGAACCGTGTAAAGCCAACATCTACTGCGATATTTCTACACAGAGAGCCCGCCCTTATATTGTACCGTCATTTCGCAACAAGGTTTTCCAACAGATCCATGGATTAGCCCACCCAGGTACACGGGCCACCATAAAACTTATTTCAGAAAGGTTTGTGTGGCCATTCATGCGGAAAGATTGAACACAATGGGTTCGAACATGCATACAATGCCAAAAAGCAAAAATATTTAAACACGTGTCTTCACCTATAGGCAAATTTGAAACACCGAGCGCTAGATTCCAGCACATTCATATGGACATAGTTGGCCCGATGACATCCTCAGAAGGTTTCAAGTACTGCGTAACGTGCGTGGACCGATTCACGCGATGGCCCGAAGCCTGGCCAGTGGAAGAAATCACCGCAGAAGCAGTCGCAAAAGTTTTTATGAACTGGATTAGCCGCTTCGGAGTCCCCGCGAGAATAACAACCGACCAAGGAAGACAGTTCACATCACAGTTATTCAAAGAATCAACCCGTTTGATTGGCGCCTCACACCTTATGACAACTGCATACCACCCGCAAGCCAACGGAATGGTTGAACGATTTCATAGGCAACTCAAAGCAGGAATCATGTGTCATGAAGACAACAAATGGACGCAACGACTTCCTATTGTTCTATTAGGCATTAGATCAGCACCCAAAGAAGATCTAAAGGCAAGCTCAACAGAGATAGTATATGGAGAAAGTGTCCGTTTACCAGGAGAATTTTTCGAAAACCATAAAGTACAGGATACCAATGATTTCGTAAAACAACTACGCCAGCATATCAAGGAAATTAAACCTACAGCTCCAGTTAAAAACGGAGAGAAAAACCCTTTTATTTTTAAAGACCTAGCAACATCGAAACAAGTCTTCGTTCGCCATGACGGGGTAAGAAAACCCTTACAGCCACCATACGATGGACCATATACAGTAATCGACCGCGCAACAAAATATTTTACCCTTGATATCGCCGGAAAACATACAAAAATCTCCATCGACCGTCTTAAACCAGCATATTTATTAAAAGATGCCGCAAACAATAATACACAACACAACAAGGCTAACCTGCAACCAGAAGTACAAGCACAAGGCACTTCAAACGTACCAACGACAACACGTTCCGGTAGAAGAGTAAAATTTCCAGACTTCTTCGGAATGCCGTTAGCTCACGAACATACTTATTAATATACTCCGATATATCTTGCGTACGCATATTATAAACCATGAAAAGTGCTGTCCACTACTAATACCATTATCAATGTTACAAGCGACATATTCACCCAGTAAAATGTATATATTTTAGATTACCACGTTGACCTTCCATAGGTATAATATTTTTTTTTCTCAACCAATTTTGTACCTTAGCGTTAATCACTGGAAGGGGGGTGAAAGTGGCGGACCAGACATAAAAAGACACGTCCTTCAAAAGCGGGGTGTACATATGCCTTTTTCGGGTTTTCCCGACGCAAGGCGTACACACCCCAATAAAACAATAAAAACGTTGGGACACAGCTTCGGACCATAGATTCCGGTTCACCCCGGTCGGAAAATCTTCGGGAAAGGCCTTCGCCCTTCCCAAGGACATTCCCTTACCAATAAATACGAGGACCTCTCGACCGAGAAGTCAGTTAGCAAGTTTTCCTCCGACTCCCAACGTGTTCATATTTCTGTATCATCCGTCACTCGTTTACCTTTACCTGCTACACACTGTACCTCATCGCCTTTTGTTACAAGTTATATTAAAGTTCTCGTTATATATAAAACCAAAGAAACTCTCGGATTATTTTATATAAACCGTCGCAGTAACCCCTGCGACAAACCTTCTAAATCGCACTGCTTTGAAGCTAAATCATGTGATTCGCTTGGATTTGAAGCTAACTCGTTTATTTCGTCTGCATTTTAAGCTATATCACTTATATCGCTAGTATATGAAGCTAAATCGTTAGTGTCTCATGGATTTGAAGCGAAAAATTCTACATAGCATTGATTTGAAGCTTAATCATGTGTTTTGTATGGATTTGAAGCTAACTCGTTTGTTTCCCCTGCATTTGAAACTATATCACTTATATCGCAACTACCTGATGTTAAATCATTTGTTTCGCATGGACTTGAAGCTAAACCTTCTACATCGCATTGATTTGCAGCTAAATCTTGTGTTTTGCATGGATTTGAAGCTAACTCGTTTGCATAGTCTGCATTTGAAGCTATATCACTCATATCCCAAGTGTTTGAAGCTAAATCATTTGTTTCGCATGGATTTGAAGCTAAACCTTCTACATCGCATTGATTTGCTGCTAAATCATGTGATGCGCATTGATTTGAAGCTAACTCGATTGTTTTGTCCTCATTTGAAGCTATATCAATTATATCGTAAGTATCTGAACCTAAATCATTTGTTTCGCATGGATTTGAAGCTAAACCTTCTAAATCGCATTTATATGAAGCTAAATCATGTGATTCTCTTGGATTTGAAGCTAACTCGTTTGTGTCGTCTGCATTTGAAGCAATATCACTTATATCGCAACCATCTGAAACTAAATCATTGCTTTCGCATGGATTTGAAGCTAAACCTTCTACATAGCATTGATTTGAATCATAATAATGTGCATTGCTTGGATTTAAAGCTAACTAGTTTGTTTCGCCTGCATTCGAAGTTAAACCTTCCACACGGCATTAATTTGAAGTTTAAACATGTGTTTTGCTTGGATTTGAAGCTAACTCGTTTGTTTCCCCAACAATTGAAGCTATATCACTTATATCGCAAGTATCTAAAGCTAAATCATTTGTATCGCATGGATTTGAAGCTAAACCTTCTACATAGCATTGATTTGAATCTTAATAATGTGTTTTGCTTGGAATTAAAGCTAACTTGCTTGTTTCCCCTGCATTTGGAGCTATATCACTTATATCGCAAGTATCTAACGCTAAATCATTTGTTTCGCATGGATTTGAAGCTAAACCTTCTACATAGCATTGATTTGAAGCTTAGTAATGTGTTTTGCTTGGATATGAAGCTAACTCGTTTGATTCTCCTACATTTTAAGCTACATCACTTATATCGCAAGAATCTGAAGCTAAACCATATGTGTCGCATGGATTTGAAGCTAAAAATTCCACATAGCATTGATTTGAAGCTTAATCATGTGTTTTTCATGGATTTGATGCTAACTCGTTTGTTTCCCCTGCATTTCAGGCTATATCACTTATATCGCAAGTATCTGAAGCTAAATCATTTGTTTCGCATGAATTTGCAGCTAAACCTTGAACATCGCATTGATTTGCAGCTAAATCATGTGTTTCGAATGGATTTGAAGCTAACTCGTTTGTTTCGTCTGCATTTGAAACTATATCACTAATATCGCAAGTATCTGATGCTAAATCATTTTTTTCGCATGGATTTGAAGCTAAACTTTCTACATCGCATTGATTTGAAGCTAATTCATGTGTTTCGCATGGATTTGAAGCTAACTCGTTTGTTTCGTCTGCATTTGAAGTTATATCATTTATATCGCAAGTATCTGTAGCTTAATCATTTGTTCCGCATGAATTTGCAGCTAAACATTCAACATCGCATTGATTTGCAGCTAAATCATGTGTTTCGCATGGATTTGAAGCTAACTCGTTTGTTTCGTCTGCATTTGAAACTATATCACTTATATCGCAAGTATCTGATGCTAAATTATTTTTTTCGCATGGATTTGAAGCTAAACCTTCTACATCGCTTTGATTTGCAGCTAAATCATGTGTTTCGCATGGACTTGAAGCTAACTCGTTTGATTCGTCTGCAGTTGAAGCTATAGCCCCTATATCCCAAGTGTTTGAAGCTCAATCATTAGCTTCGCATGGTTTTGAAGCTAATCCTTCTACATCGCATTGATTTGATGCTAAATCATGTGTTTCGCATGAATTTGAAGCTAACTCGTTTGTTCCATCTGCATTTGAAGTTATATCATATATATCGCAAGTATCTGAAGCTAAATCATTTGTTCCGCATGAATTTGCAGCTAAACCTTCAACATGGCATTGATTTGCAGCTAAATCATGTGTTTCGCATGGATTTGAAGCTAACTCGTTTGTTTCGTCTATATTTGAAGCTATATCACTCCTATCCCAAGTGTTTGAAGCTAAATCATTTGTTTCGCATGGATTTGAGGCTAAGCCTTCTACTTCGAATAGATTTGAAGCAAAATGATATGTATCTCATGGATTTTGAAGCTAACTCGTTTGAGTCGTCTGCATTTGAAGCTATATCACTTATGTCCCAAGTGTTTGAAGCTCAATCATTTGCTTCGCATGGATTTGAAGCTAATCCTTCTACTTCGCATCGATTTGCAGCTAAATCATGTGTTTCGCATGGATTTGAAGCTAACTCGTTTGTTTCCCCTGCATTTGAAGCAATGTCACTTATATCGCAAGTATCTGAAGCTAAATCATTTGTGTCGCATGAATTTGAAGCTAAACCTTCTACATAGCACTGATTTGAAGCTTAATTATGTGTTTCGCATGGATTTGAAGCTAACTAGTTTGTTTCGGCTGCACTTGAAACTATATCACTTATATCGCAAGTATCTGAAGGTAAATCATTTGTTTAGCATGGATTTGAAGCTAAACCTTCTACATCGCTTTGATCTGCAGCTAAATCATGTGTTTCGCATGGACTTGAAGCTAACTCGTTTGATTCGTCTGCATTTGATGCTATATCGCTTATATCGCAAGTATCTGAAGCTAAATCATTTGTTTTGCATGGATTTGAATCTAAGACATCTAGTTCGCATTGATTTGAAGCTAAATCATGAGTTTCGAATGGATTAGAAGCTAACTCGTTTGTTTCGCCTGCATTTGAAGTTATATCATTTATATCGCAAGTATCTGAAGCTAAATCATTTGTTCCGCATGAATTTGCCGCTAAACCTTCATCATCGCATTGATTTGCTGCTAAATCATGTGTTTCGCATGGATTAGAAGCTAACTCGTTTGTTTCGCCTGCATTTGAAGTTATATCATTTATATCGCAAGTATCTGAAGCTAAATCATTTGTTCTGCATGAATTTGCAGCTAAACCTTCAACATCGCATTGATTAGCAGCTAAATCATGTGTTTCGCATGGATTTGAAGCTAACTCGTTTGTTTCGTCCGCATTTGAAGCTATATCACTTATATCCCAAGTTTTTGAAGCTAGCTCGTTTGTTTCCCCTGCATTTGAAGCTATGTCACTTATATCGCAAGTATCTGAAGCTAAATCATTTGTGTCGCATGAATTTGAAGCTAAACCTTCTACATAGCACTGATTTGAAGCTTAATTATGTGTTTCGCATGGATTTGAAGCTAACTAGTTTGTTTCGGCTGCACTTGAAACTATATCACTTATATCGCAAGTATCTGAAGGTAAATCATTTGTTTAGCATGGATTTGAAGCTAAACCTTCTACATCGCTTTGATCTGCAGCTAAATCATGTGTTTCGCATGGACTTGAAGCTAACTCGTTTGATTCGTCTGCATTTGATGCTATATCGCTTATATCGCAAGTATCTGAAGCTAAATCATTTGTTTTGCATGGATTTGAATCTAAGACATCTAGTTCGCATTGATTTGAAGCTAAATCATGAGTTTCGAATGGATTAGAAGCTAACTCGTTTGTTTCGCCTGCATTTGAAGTTATATCATTTATATCGCAAGTATCTGAAGCTAAATCATTTGTTCCGCATGAATTTGCCGCTAAACCTTCATCATCGCATTGATTTGCTGCTAAATCATGTGTTTCGCATGGATTAGAAGCTAACTCGTTTGTTTCGCCTGCATTTGAAGTTATATCATTTATATCGCAAGTATCTGAAGCTAAATCATTTGTTCTGCATGAATTTGCAGCTAAACCTTCAACATCGCATTGATTAGCAGCTAAATCATGTGTTTCGCATGGATTTGAAGCTAACTCGTTTGTTTCGTCCGCATTTGAAGCTATATCACTTATATCCCAAGTTTTTGAAGCTAGCTCGTTTGTTTCCCCTGCATTTGAAGCTATGTCACTTATATCGCAAGTATCTGAAGCTAAATCATTTGTGTCGCATGAATTTGAAGCTAAACCTTCTACATAGCACTGATTTGAAGCTTAATTATGTGTTTCGCAAGGATTTGAAGCTAACTAGTTTGTTTCGGCTGCACTTGAAACTATATCACTTATATCGCAAGTATCTGAAGGTAAATCATTTGTTTAGCATGGATTTGAAGCTAAACCTTCTACATCGCATTGATATGAAGATACAAACACTGAATTCGTTTCAAATAAATGCGATGTAGAATGTTTAGCATCAAATCCATGTGAAACAAATGATTTAGCATCAGATACTTGCGATATATGTTATTTAGCTTCAAATGCAGACGAAACAAACGAGCTAGCTTCAACTCCATACGAAACAGATGATTTAGATTCAAATCAATGTTATGTGGAAGGTTTAGCTTCAAATCCATGCAACACAAATGATTTAGCTTCAAACAGTTGGGATATAAGTGATATAGCTTCAAGTGCAGGCGAAACTAACGAGTTAGCTCCAAATCCATGCGAAACACATGATTTAGCTGCAAATCAATGCGATGTAGAAGGTTTAGCTTCAAATCCATGCGTAACAAATGATTTAGCTTCAGATACTTGCGATATAAGTGATATAGCATCAAATGCAGACGAAACGAACGGGTTAGCTTCAAATCCATGCGAAATACATGACTTGGCTGCAAGTCAATGCGATGTAGAAGGTTTAGCTCCTAATCCATGCGAAACACATGATTTAGCTGCAAATCAATGCGATGTAGAAGGTTTAGCTTCAAATCCATGCGACACAAATGATTTAGCTTCATATACTTGCGATATAAATTTCGTAGCTTCAAATGCAGGCGAAACAAACGAGTTAGCTACAAGTCCAAGCGAATCACACGATTAAGCTTCAAATCAATGCGATGTAGAAGGTTTAGATTCAAATCCATGCGACACAAATGATTTAGCTTCAAACACTTAGGGTATAAGTGATATAGCTGCAAATGCAGACGAATCAAACGGGGTAGGTTCAAAATCCATGCGATACATATCATTTAGCTTCAAATCGATACGAAGTAGAAGGCTTAGCTTCAAATCCATGCGAAACAAATGATTTAGGTTCAGATACTTGCGATATACTGATATAGCTTCAAATGCAGGCGAAACTCACGAGTTAGATTCAAATCCATGCGAAACACATGATTTAGCTGCAAATCAATGCGATGTAGAAGGTATAGCTTCAAATCCAAGCGAAACACATGATTTAGCTTCAAATCAATGCGATGTTGAAGGTTTAGCTTCAAATCGATGCGAAACAAATGATTTAGCTTCAAACACTTGGGATATAAGTGATATATCTGCAAATGCAGATGAATCAAACGGGGTAGGTTCAAAATCCATGCGATACATATCATTTAGCTTCAAATCGATACGAAGTAGTAGGCTTAGCTTCAAATCCATGCGAAACAAATGATTTAGGTTCAGATACTTGCGATATAAATGATATAGCTTCAAATGCAGGCGAAACTAACGAGTTAGCTTCTAATGCAGGCGAAACTAACGAGTTATTTCCAAATCCATGCGAAATACATGATTTAGCTGCAGATCAATGCGATGTAGAAGGTTTAGCTTCAAATCCATGCGATACAAATGATTTAGCTTCATATACTTGCGATATAAATATTGTAGCTTCAAATGCAGGCGAAACAAACGAGTTAGCTTCAAGTCCAAGCGAATCACACGATTAAGCTTCAAATCAATGCGATGTAGAAGGTTTAGCTTCAAATCCATGCGTTACAAATGATTTAGCATCAGGTACTTCCGATATAAATGATATAGCTTCAAATGCAGGCGAAACTAACGAGTTAGCTTCAAATGCAGGCGAAATACATGTCTTGCCTCCAAGTCAATGCGATGTAGAAGGTTTAGCTCAAAATCCATGCGAAACACATGATTTAGCTGCAAATCAACGCGATGTAGAAGGTTTAGCTTCAAATCCATGCGACACAAATGATTTAGCTTCATATACTTGCGATATAAATATTGTAGCTTCAAATGCAGGCGAAACAAACGAGTTAGCTTCAAGTCCAAGCGAATCACACGATTAAGCTTCAAATCAATGCGATGTAGAAGGTTTAGCTTCAAATCCATGCGTTACAAATGATTTAGCATCAGGTACTTCCGATATAAATGAAATAGCTTCAAATGCAGGGGAAGCAAACGAGTTAGCATCTAATTCATGCAAAACACATGATTCAGCTTCAAATCAAAGCGATGTAGAAGGTATAGCTTCAAATCCAGGCGACACAAATGATTTAGCTTCATATACTTGCGATATAAATATTGTAGCTTCAAATGCAGGCTTAACAAACGAGTTAGCTTCAAGTCCAAGCGAATCACACGATTAAGCTTCAAATCAATGCGATGTAGAAGGTTTAGATTCAAATCCATGCGACACAAATGATGTAGCTTCAAAAACTTGTGATATAAATGATGTAGATTCAAATGCAGGCGAAACTAACGAGTTAGCTCCAATTCCATGCGAAACACATGATTTAGCTGCAAATCAATGAGATGTAGAAGATTTAGCTTCAAATCCATGCGAAACAAATGATTTAGGTTCAGATACTTGCGATATATTGATATAGCTTCAAATGCAGGCGAAACTAACGTGTTAGATTCAAATCCATGCGAAACACATGATTTAGCTGCAAATCAATGCGATGTAGAAGGTTTAGCTTCAAATCCATGCGTTACAAATGATTTAGCATCAGGTACTGGCGATATAAATGAAATAGCTACAAATGCAGGGGAAACAAACGAGTTAGCATCAAATCAATACAAAACACATGATTTAGCTTCAAATCAAAGCGATGTAAGTGATATTGATTCAACTGCAGGCGAAACAAACGAGTTAGCTTCAAATCCATACGAAACACATGATTTAGCTTCAAATCAATGCGATGTAGAAGGTTTAGCTCCAAATCCAAGCGAAACACATGGATTAGCATTAGATACTTGCGATATAACTGAAATAGCTACAAATGCAGGGGAAACAAACGAGTTAGCATCAAACCAATACAAAACACATGATTTAGCTTCAAATCAAAGCGATGTAAGTGATATTCATTCAACTGCAGGCGAAACAAACGAGTTAGCTTCAAATCCATACGAAACACATGATTTAGCTTCAAATCAATGCGATGTAGAAGGTATAGCTTCAAATTCATGCGGAACAAATGATTTAGCTTCAAATCAATGTGATGTAGAAGGTTTAAATACAAATCCATGCGAAACAAATGATTTAGCTTCAAACACTTGTGATATAAGTGATATAGCTGCAAATGCAGACGAATCAAACGGGGTATCTTCAAAATCCATGT
This sequence comes from Megalopta genalis, assembly GCF_051020955.1. NCBI lineage: Eukaryota > Metazoa > Arthropoda > Insecta > Hymenoptera > Halictidae > Megalopta > Megalopta genalis. Next base: position 150,126 of record NW_027476564.1, on the reverse strand, counting down.
GATACATATCATTTAGCTTCAAATTGATACGATGCAAAAGGTTTAGCTTCAAATCCATGCGAAACAAATGTTTTAGCTTCAAACACTTGCGATATAAGTGATATAGCATCAAATGCAGGCGAAACGAACGAGTTAGCTTCATATTAATGCGAAACACATGATTTAGCTTCAAATCAATGCGATGTAGAAGGTTTAGCTTCAAATCCACGCAAAACAAATGATTTAGCTTCAAACACTTGTGATATAAGTGATATAGCTGTAAATGCAGACGAATCAAACGGGTTAGCTTCAAAATCCATGCAATACATATCATTTAGCTTCAAATCGGTACGATGTAGAAGGTTTAGCTTCAAATCCATGCGATACAAATGATTTAGAATCAGATACTTGCGATATAATTGATATAGCTACAAATGCAGGGGAAACAAACGAGGTAGCATCAAATCCATGCGAAACACACGATTTAGCTGCAAATCAAAGCGATGTAGAAGGTTTAGCTTCAAGTCAAAGCGAAACACATGATTTAGCACAGGAACTTGCGATATAAGTAATATAGCTTCAAATGCAGGGGAAACAATCGAGTTAGCTTCAAATCCATGCAAAACACATGATTTAGCATCAAATCAATGCGATGTAGATGGTTTAGCTTTAAATCCAAGCGAAACGCATGATTTTGCTTCGAATCAAAGCGATCTAGAAGGTTTAGCTTCAAAAACATTGCGAAAAAATGATTTAGGTTCAAATACTTGCGATATAAGTGATATAGGTTCAAATGCAGGCGAAACAAACGAGTTAGCTTCAAAATCCATGCGGTACACATGATTTAGCTTGAAATCAATGCTTAGTAGAAGGCTTAGCTCCAAATCCATGCGAAGCAAATGATGGGGCTTCAAACACTTGGGATATAGGTGATATAGCTTCAACTGCATGCGAAGCAAGCGAGTTAGTTTCAAATCCATGCGGAACACATGATTTAGCTTCAAATCAATGCGATGTAGAAGGTTTAGCTTCAAATCCACGCAAAACAAATGATTTAGCTTCAAATACTTGTGATATAAGTGATATAGCTGTAAATGCAGACGAATCAAACGGGTTAGCTTCAAAATCCATGCAATACATATCATTTAGCTTCAAATTGGTACGATGTAGAAGGATTAGCTTCAAATCCATGCGATACAAATGATTTAGAATCAGATACTTGCGATATAATTGATATAGCTACAAATGCAGGGGAAACAAACGAGTTAGCATCAAATCCATGCGAAACACATGATTTAGCTTCAAATCAATGCAATGTAGAAGGATTAGTTTCAAATCCATACGAAACAAATGATTTAGCATCAGATACTTGCGATGTAACTGATATAGCTTCAAATACAGGAGAAACAAACGAGTTAGCATAAAATCCATGCGAAACACATGATTTAGCTTCAAATCAATGCGATGTAGAAGGTTTAGCATCAAATCCATGCGGAACAAATGATTTAGCTTCAAATACTTGCGATGTAAGTGATATAGATTCAACTGCAGGCGAAACAAACGAGTTAGCTTCAAATCCATACGAAACACATGATTTAGCTTCAAATCAATGCGATGTAGAAGGTACAGCTTCAAATTCATGCGGAACAAATGATTTAGCTTCAAATCAATGTGATGTAGAAGGTTTAGCTACAAATCCATGCGAAACAAATGATTTAGCATCAAACGCTTGGGATATAAGTGATATAGCTTGAAATGAAGACGAATCAGACGTGTTAGCTTCAAAATTCATGCGATACACATCATTTAGCTTTAAATCCATGCGAAGTAGAACGCTTAGCTTCCAATCCATGCGAAACAAATGATTTAGGTTCAGATACTTGCGATATAAGTAATATAGCTTCAAATGCAGGGGAAACAAACGAGTTAGCTTCAAATCCATGCAAAACACATGATTTAGCATCAAATCAATGCGATGTAGATGGTTTAGCTTTAAATCCAAGCGAAACGCATGATTTTGCTTCGAATCAAAGCGATCTAGAAGGTTTAGCTTCAAAAACATTGCGAAAAAATGATTTAGGTTCAAATACTTGCGATATAAGTGATATAGGTTCAAATGCAGGCGAAACAAACGAGTTAGCTTCAAAATCCATGCGGTACACATGATTTAGCTTGAAATCAATGCTTAGTAGAAGGCTTAGCTCCAAATCCATGCGAAGCAAATGATGGGGCTTCAAACACTTGGGATATAGGTGATATAGCTTCAACTGCATGCGAAGCAAGCGAGTTAGTTTCAAATCCATGCGGAACACATGATGTAGCTTAAAATTCATGACAAATACATGGATTAGCATCAAATCCATGCGAAACAAATGGTTTAGCTACAAATACTTGGGTTGTACGTTATTTAGATTCAACTGCATGCGCAACATACGAGTTAGAATCAAATCCATGCGAAACCTATGATTTAGCAGCAAATCAATGCGATGTAGAGGGTTTAGCATCAAATCCATGCGAAACCAAGGATTTAGCTTCAGATACTTGCGATATAAGTGATATAGCATAAAATACAGGGGAACAAACGAGATAGCTTCAATACCATGCAAAACACATGATTAAGCTACAAATCAATGCTGTGTGGAAGGTTTAGCTTCAAATCCATGCGACACAAATGATTTAGCTTCAGATACTTTCGATATAAGTGATATAGCTTCAAATGCAGGGGAAACAAACGAGTTAGCATAAAATCCATGCAAAACACATGATTTAGCTTCAAATCAAAGCGATGTAAGTGATATTCATTCAACTGCAGGCGAAACAAACGAGTTAGCTTCAAATCCATATGAAACACATGATTTAGCTTCAAATCAATGCGATGTAGAAGGTATAGCTTCAAATTCATGCGGAACAAATGATTTAGCTTCAAATCAATGTGATGTAGAAGGTTTAGCTTCAAATCCACGCAAAACAAATGATTTAGCTTCAAACACTTGTGATATAAGTGATATAGCTGTAAATGCAGACGAATCAAACGGGTTAGCTTCAAAATCCATGCAATACATATCATTTAGCTTCAAATCGGTACGATGTAGAAGGTTTAGCTTCAAATCCATGCGATACAAATGATTTAGAATCAGATACTTGCGATATAATTGATATAGCTACAAATGCAGGGGAAACAAACGAGGTAGCATCAAATCCATGCGAAACACACGATTTAGCTGCAAATCAAAGCGATGTAGAAGGTTTAGCTTCAAGTCAAAGCGAAACACATGATTTAGCACAGGAACTTGCGATATAAGTAATATAGCTTCAAATGCAGGGGAAACAATCGAGTTAGCTTCAAATCCATGCAAAACACATGATTTAGCATCAAATCAATGCGATGTAGATGGTTTAGCTTTAAATCCAAGCGAAACGCATGATTTTGCTTCGAATCAAAGCGATCTAGAAGGTTTAGCTTCAAAAACATTGCGAAAAAATGATTTAGGTTCAAATACTTGCGATATAAGTGATATAGGTTCAAATGCAGGCGAAACAAACGAGTTAGCTTCAAAATCCATGCGGTACACATGATTTAGCTTGAAATCAATGCTTAGTAGAAGGCTTAGCTCCAAATCCATGCGAAGCAAATGATGGGGCTTCAAACACTTGGGATATAGGTGATATAGCTTCAACTGCATGCGAAGCAAGCGAGTTAGTTTCAAATCCATGCGGAACACATGATTTAGCTTCAAATCAATGCGATGTAGAAGGTTTAGCTTCAAATCCACGCAAAACAAATGATTTAGCTTCAAACACTTGTGATATAAGTGATATAGCTGTAAATGCAGACGAATCAAACGGGTTAGCTTCAAAATCCATGCAATACATATCATTTAGCTTCAAATTGGTACGATGTAGAAGGATTAGCTTCAAATCCATGCGATACAAATGATTTAGAATCAGATACTTGCGATATAATTGATATAGCTACAAATGCAGGGGAAACAAACGAGTTAGCATCAAATCCATGCGAAACACATGATTTAGCTTCAAATCAATGCAATGTAGAAGGATTAGTTTCAAATCCATACGAAACAAATGATTTAGCATCAGATACTTGCGATGTAACTGATATAGCTTCAAATACAGGAGAAACAAACGAGTTAGCATAAAATCCATGCGAAACACATGATTTAGCTTCAAATCAATGCGATGTAGAACGTTTAGCATCAAATCCATGCGGAACAAATGATTTAGCTTCAAATACTTGCGATGTAAGTGATATAGATTCAACTGCAGGCGAAACAAACGAGTTAGCTTCAAATCCATACGAAACACATGATTTAGCTTCAAATCAATGCGATGTAGAAGGTACAGCTTCAAATTCATGCGGAACAAATGATTTAGCTTCAAATCAATGTGATGTAGAAGGTTTAGCTACAAATCCATGCGGAACAAATGATTTAGCATCAAACGCTTGGGATATAAGTGATATAGCTTGAAATGAAGACGAATCAGACGTGTTAGCTTCAAAATTCATGCGATACACATCATTTAGCTTTAAATCCATGCGAAGTAGAACGCTTAGCTTCCAATCCATGCGAAACAAATGATTTAGCTTCAGATACTTGCGATATAAGTGATATAGCATAAAATACAGGGGAACAAACGAGATAGCTTCAATACCATGCAAAACACATGATTAAGCTACAAATCAATGCTGTGTGGAAGGTTTAGCTTCAAATCCATGCGGAAGAAATGATTTAGCTTCAAATCAATGTGATGTAGAAGGTTTAACTACAAATCCATGCGAAACAAATGTTTTAGCTTCAAACACTTGCGATATAAGTGATATAGCATCAAATGCAGGCGAAACGAACGAGTTAGCTTCATATTAATGCGAAACACATGATTTAGCTTCAAATCAATGCGATGTAGAAGGTTTAGCTTCAAATCCACGCAAAACAAATGATTTAGCTTCAAACACTTGTGATATAAGTGATATAGCTGTAAATGCAGACGAATCAAACGGGTTAGCTTCAAAATCCATGCAATACATATCATTTAGCTTCAAATCGGTACGATGTAGAAGGTTTAGCTTCAAATCCATGCGATACAAATGATTTAGAATCAGATACTTGCGATATAATTGATATAGCTACAAATGCAGGGGAAACAAACGAGTTAGCATCAAATCCATGCGAAACACATGATTTAGCTTCAAATCAATGCGATGTAGAAGGTTTAGTTTCAAATCCATACGAAACAAATGATTTAGCATCAGATACTTGCGATGTAACTGATATAGCTTCAAATACAGGGGAAACAAACGAGTTAGCATAAAATCCATGCGAAACACATGATTTAGCTTCAAATCAATGCGATGTAGAAGGTTTAGCATCAAATCCATGCGGAACAAATGATTTAGCATCAAACACTTGGGATATCCAAGCAAAACACATAATTTAGCTTCAAATCAATGCGATTTAGAAGGTTTAGATTCAAATCCATGCGGAACAAATGATTTAGCTTCAGATACTTGCGATATAAGTGATATAGTGTCAAATTCAGACGATACAAACGAACTAGAATTAAATCCAAGCGAATCACATGATTTAGCTTCAAATCAATGCGGTGTAGAAGGTTTAGCTTCAAATCCATGCGAAACAAATGATTTAGCATCAGATACTTGCCATAAAACTGATATAGCTTCAAATGCAGGGGAAACAAACGAGTTAGCATCAAATCCATGCAAAACACAGGATTCAGCTTCAAATCAATGCGGAACAAATGATTTAGCTTCAATTACTTGCGATGTAAGTGATATAGATTCAACTGCAGGCGAAACAAACGAGTTAGCTTCAAGTCCATACGAAACACATGATTTAGCTTCAAATCAATGCGATGCAGATGGTATAGCTTCAAATTCATGCGTACCAGCGACGCTTGCGTACCGTTCCCGACGAGGGTCCTTACTGAACTAACCATTCGCTCACCGATGCATCCCATCCAGATCATTCTTTCTCGTTCTCACGGTTCGCTTTCACTCTGTCCTGGCTAGACGCATTCATTCTACGCGACACTCAAACCAATCGTCTAGACATTCGCTCGACGCTAACGCACAGCATGCAGCCCGGCCCATTCGTCCAAACATTCTTACGCCTTAAAACTAAACACATGGCGGAGACGTGGCGCCGGCTTGTCGCCGCCACATCACCCCCCCCCCCCCGCCAGTGATTGACTCGATCACGAAACTTGCAATCGGTCCGGGAAACGCACTCTTCTTCCGGACCGTGTGGTGCGTAAACCCGCACCTGGTGGTACTACTATGGGGGGCGGCACCGCCGGACCCCGAGATGGTGGCGATGGTTGGGGCGGCTGCCCCGTAAACTCGCTCGGAGTGGGTGGTGATGGTGGTGTTGGTGGCCCCTCGGACTCTCCAGGTAACGCTGGCTGTGTTGCCCCTGGTATCGTCGGCGGTGCTGGATCTGTAGCCAGCAAGTACGCCGGCTTTAGGCGATCTATGGTCACTGTAACCGCCTTGTCCCGGATACTGAGGGAGTAAGTCCGGTCCCCTCGCTCGAGGACCCTGTATGGGCCGTCGTATGGCGGCTGGAGGATTCCTCGCACGGCGTCATTCCGCACGAACACATGCTCTGCCGTGGCGAGGTCCTTGAAAACGAAAACTCGTTTCGTCGAGTGATTGCTGCCAGGCGTTGGGGCGAGGGTCGCGAAATGCTTTGTGGGACCAGGAATTCCCCTGGTAGGCGCAGTGTCTCGCCGTAGACCAGCTCAGCTGCGGTGGATTGTAAGTCCTCCCTCCAGGCTGCGCGTATGCCCAGCAAGATGGTGGGAAGAACCTTTGTCCAGCTGACGTTTTGCTGGCAACGGATTGCTGCCTTAAATTGGCGGTGGAATCTCTCCACCATTCCGTTTGCCGCCGGGTGATAGGCCGTTGTCCGCCAGTGGGCTGCACCTGTTAGCTGTGACAATGCCTGAAACAAGCGCGACTCGAATTGTCGACCCTGGTCGGTCGTCATGCGCAACGGGGTTCCGAACCGTGAAATCCAACCCTCGTAAAAGGCGCGTGCCACGGTCGAAGCTTCTTGATCCCGAATTGGGAAAGCCTCGGGTCAGCGCGTAAAACGGTCGACGCAGGTTAAACAGTACCTGAACCCCTCTGAGACCGGAAGAACTACAATGTCTATGTGTACGTTCTCGAATCTTCCGGTCGGCGCGTCGAAACTTCCCGGCGGCGCGAAAACGTGCTTGTTTATTTTGGCGCGCTGGCACGGAACGCAACCGCGAGCCCAACTCCGGCAATCGGCTTTAACGGACGGCCACACATATCGTTCCGTCACGAGTCTCACCGTTGCTTTAACACCTGGATGCGCCAAGCGGTGCATCGAGTCGAATGCGGCTCGCCTGAATTGTCCCGTGACGAAAGGTCGCGCAATCCCGGTAGACACGTCACAGATCACTTCAGTGTTCGAATCGGGCGGGCGTATCCGTTTTAGACGTAAATTGTTTTTTATTTTCCCGCTCATGTACGCCTGAAGTTCCGCGTCGCGCTGCTGAGACTCCGCCAAATCGGTGTAGCTGAAAGACTCTACCACTTCTTCCAACCTGGATAGCGCGTCGACGACGACGTTGTCCTTCCCGGCGATGTGGCGGACTGGTGGTGAACTGCCCGATGAAATCCAGGTATCTAAATTGCCTGGGAGAACATTTCTCGGGCTTTTGTTGGAAGGCGAAGGTCAACGGTTTGTGGTCCGTGTAGATGGTGAATGTTCGCCCCTCCACCATGTGTCGGAAATGCTTGATTGCCGAGTAAATGGCCAACATTTCCCGGTCGTACGCGCCGTAATTCCGCTCGGCAGCTCTGAGCTTCCTGGAGAAGAAAGCCACCGGCTGCCAATCCTTTCCGACCCGCTGCTGCAGTGCCGCACCTGCAGCAAAATCGGACGCGTCGCAGAACAAGGCAAGTGGCGCGTCGTCCCTCGGATGCGACAATAACGCCGCCTGCCTCAAACTGTCCTTCGCCTCGGCGAAAGCCGCGGTAGCTTCCTCGGTCCACGCCAACTTGGCGTTACCCTTGATGCCGTCGTGCAGTAGGTTATTGAGGGGCGCTTGTACCTGCGCAGCCCTGGGCATAAAACGCCTATAGAAATTTAGCATACCCAGGAACTGCCTCAGCCGTTTTGCGGTGGTCGGTTGGGGGTAGTTGGTGATCGCCTCCACCTTTGATTCCAACGGGCTGGTGCCTTTGGACGATACGGTGAACCCCAGGAATTTAACCTGCGCCTGGCCGAAAATGCATTTCGCCCCGTTGACGGTCACGCCGTACTTGTCGAGGCGTGAAAAAACTTCCTCCAAGTGGCGCAAGTGCTCCTCTTCTGTTGACGATGCCACCAGTATGTCGTCGATGTACGCGTACACAAAATCCAAGCCGCGCAGCACCTCGTCGATGAAACGTTGAAACGTTTGTGCCGCGTTTCGCAATCCGAACGACATACAGGGGAACTCGAATAGTCCGAAAGGGGTGGTTATCGCGGTTTTGGCGATGTCCTCTGTGGCCACTGGAATCTGGTTATACGCGCGTGCCAGATCTATTGTGGAGAACACCGTCTTCCCGTGAAGCGCGTGAGAAAAGTCCTCGATGTGCTTCACGGGGTACCTATCCGGCACCGTGCGCGCATTTAAAGCTCGGTAATCCCCGCACGGTCGCCAAGCGTCCTGTTCTTTTTTGGGCACCATATGGAGAGGCGATGACCACGCACTTTCCGACGGTCGCGCGATGCCGAGACGCATCATCGTCTCGAATTCTTGTCCCGCGTGCCTCAAACGATCCGGCGCGAGACGCCGGGGCCTACAAGCCACAGGCGGACCCGGCGTTGTGCGGATGTAGTGCACCGTTTCATGTTGCACTTGCACGGGTGTCCCCACTGGTCGCGTAATGTTCGGGAAATGTTGCAGCAGTTCGTGGAATTTCGAATCACCGAAAATTGTCTTCACCGAGGGCGCCGATGGCCCGCACTCGCGCACTGAGTGTCCTGGCACCGTCATCGACGTCACCTGGTCTAAAAGTTTGCACTTTCCGACGTCCACCAATAGTTCGTAATGCGCGAGGAAATCCACGCCTATAATCGGCTTTGACACGTCGGCCACCACGAAACGCCATACGAAAACGCGACGGAGCCCGAAATCGAGGCTCAGCGTAACCGTCCCGTACGTGGCAATTTCCGACCCGTTCGCCGCATATAAAACGTAAGATGCGCGTTCGCGGAACCCGCGGAACCGTTCTCGTTACTCGATCGGTGACGAACAAACGGCGCGATGGTGGGCAGTGGTCGCTGGCCGTCATTAACGACTGCCCATCTTGTTTCCCGACGCGGACCAATTGCATGGGTGTTCGCAACGGAACGCGTTCGCGCCGAACTTGTAGTGGTAAAAACACTTCCCGCCTCGTAGCGCGGTTCGTCGTTCTCGGGATAGCGATCGCGCTCGGCCCGGGGTGGATGGTCGCCGTTGGGAAAAACGCGGACCGGGGTTTATCTCGCGACGAATTGCTGCGAGCTCCTGCCGAAACGTCGCCGTGAGCTGTGCCATCTTCGAGCACAGTTGTTCCTCAACTTCGCACATATCCCTCGACGGCCGTGCGACGGGACCCGCAGAGGCCTCGGCTACCCGCGTGCGTGGGCCTATCGTGTCAGCGATGGTGTCGGCCAAGTCGGCCACTCGGTCGAGCTCGACGTCTCGCTGCGTCGCCAGGATGACCTGCATGCTCGCGGGGAGCCGGCCCAACCACAAGGTACGCAGTATCTCCTCCGACACGGCTGTTCCTCCCAAGGTCCGCAGGTGGCGTAAGAACTGCGACGGTTTGCGGTCGCCCATCTCCTCGTGCTCGAGGAGACGCCGAGTCTTCTGCTCCTGCGACGCCCCGATCCGCCTTATCAGCTCTGTCTTGAGCCTAGTGAACGGCTCAGCCGGGGGATTCAAGATGATTTCGCGGACCTCGGCCGCGTATTCTGGTTTGAGCGCGCCCAGGACGTACCCGAACTTCGTCTTTTCGGTCGTAACGCCGCTCGTCTCGAAACTCGCCTCGACCATCGCGAACCACAGCTCGGGGTCGGTCGGCGAAAATTCCGGTATTTTCACCGCGACGCGGCTGACTGTCGATACGGGCGGGGATGCCACCGTACCGAATAAACGTGCGAATGTCCGTGTTCTCTTCCGAAAACTCCCGATCCACTGCCACGAAACCACGAACGAAATGCGACTGCAAAATTCGTGTCGTTCGCTTCCTTTAGATCACGTCGGGGTCACCAATGAGGAGGTGGGATCGGCGACGGGAAGAGAGAATTGAACCCGGTTACAATTAGACTATCTTTATTTACAATCGGAACTAAACTCGCGACGCTCGCGTACCGTTCCCGACGAGGGTCCTTACTGAACTAACCATTCGCTCACCGATGCATCCCATCCAGATCATTCTTTCTCGTTCTCACGGTTCGATTTCACTCTGTCCTGGCTAGACGCATTCATTCTACGCGACACTCAAACCAATCGTCTAGACATTCGCTCGACGCTAACGCACAGCATGCAGCCCGGCCCATTCGTCCAAACATTCTTACGCCTTAAAACTAAACACATGGCGGAGACGTGGCGCCGGCTTGTCGCTGCCACAACATCATTTAGCTTTAAATCCATGCGATGTAGAAAGTTTACCTTCAAATCCATGCGAAACAAATGATTTAGCTTCAGATACTTGCGATAAAACTGATATAGTTTCAAATGCAGGGGAAACAAACGAGTTAGATTCAAATCCATGCAAAACACACGATTTAGCTGCAAATCAACGCGATGTAAAAATTTTAGCATCAAATCCAAAAGAAACACATGATTTAGCTTCAAATCAATGCGATTTAGAAGGTTTAGATTCAAATCCATGCGGAACAAATGATTTAGCTTCAGATACTTGCGATATAAGTGATATAGCGTCAAATTCAGGCGATACAAACGAACTAGAATTAAATCCAAGCGAATCACATGATTTAGCTTCAAATCAATGTTATGTAGAAGGTTTAGCTTCAAATCCATGCGAAACAAAAGATCTAGGTTCAGATACTTGCGATATATTGATATTGCTTCAGATGCAGGTGAAACCAACGAGTTAGCTTCAAATCCATGCGAAACACATGATTTAGGTTCAAATCAATGCGGTGTAGAAGGTTTAGTTTCAAATCCATACGAAACAAATGATTTAGCATCAGATACTTGCGATAAAACTGATATAGCTTCAAATGGACGGGAAACAAACGAGTTAGCATCAAATCCATGCAAAACACAGGATTTAGTTTCAAATCAATGCGATGTAGAAGGTTCAGCATCAAATCCATGCGGTACAAATGATTTAGCTTCAAATACTTGCGATGTAAGTGATATAGATTCAACTGCAGGCGAAACAAACGAGTTAGCTTCAAATCCATACGAAACACATGATTTAGCTTCAAATCAATGCGATGTAGAAGGTATAGCTTCAAATTCATGCGAAACAAATGATTTAGCATCAAACGCTTGGGATATAAGTGATATAGCTTGAAATGCACACGAATCAGACGAGTTAGCTTCAAAATACGTGCGATACACATAATTTAGCTTTAAATCCATGCGAAGTAGAACGCTTAGCTTCAAATCCATGCGAAACAAATGATTTAGGTTCAGATACTTGCGATATAAGTGATATAGCTACAAATGCAGGAGAACCAAACGAGATAGCATCAAATCCATGCAAAACACATGATTTATTTTCAAATCAATGCGACGTAGAAGGTTTAGCTTCAAATCCAAGCGAAACACATTATTTAGCTTCAAATCAATGCGATGTAGAAGGTTTCGCTTCAAATCCATGCGAAAAAATGATTTAGCATCAAACACTTGGGATATCCAAGTAAAACACATGATTTAGCTTCAAATCAATGCGATTTAGAAGGTTTAGATTCAAATCCATGCGGAACAAATGATTTAGCTTCAGATACTTGCGATATAAGTGATATAGCGTCAAATTCAGACGATACAAACGAACTAGAATTAAATCCAAGCGAATCACATGATTTAGCTTCAAATCAATGCGATGTAGAAGGTTTAGCTTCAAATCCATGCGAAACAAATGATTTAGCTTCAAATCAATGCGGTGTAGAAGGTTTAGCTTCAAATCCATGCGAAACAAATGATTTAGCATCAGATACTTGCGATAAAACTGATATAGCTTCAAATGCAGGGGAAACAAACGAGTTAGCATCAAATCCATGCAAAACACAGGATTTAGCTGCAAATCAATGCGATGTAAAAGCTTTAGCTTCAAATCCAAGCGAAACACATGATTTAGCTTCAAATCAATACGATGTAGAAGGTTTAGCTTCAAATCCATGCGAAACAAATGATTTAGCTTCAAACACTTGTGATATAAGTGATATAGCTGCAAATGCAGACGAATCAAACGGGGTATCTTCAAAATCCATGCGATACATATCATTTAGCTTCAAATTGATACGATGTAAAAGGTTTAGCTTCAAATCCATACGAAACAAATGTTTTAGCTTCAAACACTTGCGATATAAGTGATATAGCATCAAATGCAGGCGAAACGAACGAGTTAGCTTCATATCCATGCGAAACACATGATTTAGCTTCAAATCAATGCGATGTAGGAGGTTTAGCTTCAAATCCAAGCGAAACAAATGATTTAGCATCAGATACATGCGATATAATTGATATAGCTTCAACTGCAGGGGAAACAAACCAGTTAGCATCAAATCCATGCAAAACACATGATTTAGCTTTAACTCAATGCGAAATAGAAGGATTAGATTCAAATACATGCGACACAAATGATTTAGCTTCAAATACTTGCTATGTAAGTGATATAGATTCAACTGCAGGCGAAACAAACGAGTTAGCTTAAAATCCATGCGAAACACATGATTTAGCTTCAAATCAATGCGATGTAGAAGGTTTAGCTTCAAATCCATGCGAAACAAATTATTTAGCTTCAAACACTTGTGATATAAGTGATATAGCTGCAAATGCAGACGAATCAAACGGGTTAGCTTCAAAATCCATGCAATACATATCATTTAGCTTCAAATCGGTACGATGTAGAAGGTTTAGCTTCAAATCCATGCGAAACAAATGATTTAGAACCAGATACTTGCGATGTAACTGATATAGCTTCAAATGCAGGGGAAACAAACGAGTTAGCATAAAATCCATGCGAAACACATGATTTAGATTCAAATCAATGCGATGTAGAAGGTTTAGCATCAAATCCATGCGGAACAAATGATTTAGAACCAGATACTTGCGATGTAACTGATATAGCTTCAAATGCAGGGGAAACAAACGAGTTAGCAACAAATCCATGCGAAACAAATGATTTAGCATCAAACACTTAGGATATCCAAGCAAAACACATGATTTAGCTTCAAATCAATGCGATTTAGAAGGTTTAGATTCAAATCCATGCGGAACAAATGATTTAGCTTCAGATACTTGCGATATAAGTGATATAGCGTCAAATTCAGGCGATACAAACGAACTAGAATTAAATCCAAGCGAATCACATGATTTAGCTTCAAATCAATGCGATGTAGAAGGTTTAGCTTCAAATCCATGCGAAACAAATGATCTAGGTTCAGATACTTGCGATATATTGATATTGCTTCAAATGCAGGTGAAACCAACGAGTTAGCTTCAAATCCATGCGAAACACATGATTTAGCTTCAAATCAATGCGGTGTAGAAGGTTTAGTTTCAAATCCATGCGAAACAAATGATTTAGTATCAGATACTTGCGATAAAACTGATACAGCTTCAAATGGAGGGGAAACAAACGAGTTAGCATCAAATCCATGCAAAACACAGGATTTAGTTTCAAATCAATGCGATGTAGAAGGTTGAGCATCAAATCCATGCGGTACAAATGATTTAGCTTCAAATACTTGCGATGTAAGTGATATAGATTCAACTGCAGGCGAAACAAACGAGTTAGCTTCAAATCCATACGAAACACATGATTTAGCTTCAAATCAATGCGATGTAGAAGGTATAGCTTCAAATTCATGCGAAACAAATGATTTAGCATCAAACGCTTGGGATATAAGTGATATAGCTTGAAATGCAGACGAATCAGACGAGTTAGTTTCAAAATACGTGCGATAAACATCATTTAGCTTTAAATCCATGCGAAGTAGAACGCTTAGCTTCAAATCCATGCGAAACAAATGATTTAGGTTCAGATACTTGCGATATAAGTGATATAGCTAAAAATGCAGGAGTACCAAACGAGATAGCATCAAATCCATGCAAAACACATGATTTAGTTTCAAATCAATGCGACGTAGAAGGTTTAGCTTCAAATCCAAGCGAAACACATTATTTAGCTTCAAATCAATGCGATGTAGAAGGTTTAGCTTCAAATCCATGCGAAACAAATGATCTAGGTTCAGATACTTGCGATATATTGATATTGCTTCAAATGCAGGGGAAACAAACGAGTTAGCTTCAAATCCATGCAAAACACAGGATTTAGTTTCAAATCAATGCGATGTAGAAGGTTCAGCATCAAATCCATGCGGTACAAATGATTTAGCTTCAAATACTTGCGATGTACGTGATATAGATTCAACTGCAGGCGAAACAAACGAGTTAGCTTCAAATCCATACGAAACACATGATTTAGCTTCAAATCAATGCGATGTAGAAGGTATAGCTACAAATTCATGCGGAACAAATGATTTAGCTTCAAATCAATGTGATGTAGAAGGTTTAACTACAAATCCATGCGAAACAAATGATTTATCATCAAACGCTTGGGATATAAGTGATATAGCTTGAAATGCAGACGAATCTGACGACTTAGCTTCGAAATTCGTGCGATATACATCATTTAGCTTTAAATCCATGCGAAGTAGAACGCTTAGCTTCAAATCCATGCGAAACAAATGATTTAGCTTCAGATACTTGCGATATAAGTGATATAGCTACAAATGCAGGAGAACCAAACGAGTTAGCATCAAAACCATGCAAAACATATGATTTAGTTTCAAATCAATGCGACGTAGAAGGTTTAGCTTCAAATCCAAGCGAAACACATTATTTAGCTTCAAATCAATGCGATGTAGAAGGTTTACCTTCAAATCCATGCGAAACAAATGATTTAGCGTCAGATACTTGCGATATAAGTGATATAGCGTCAAATTCAGACGATACAATCGAACTAGAATTAAATCCAAGCGAATCACATGATTTAGCTTCAAATCAATGCGATGTAGAAGGTTTAGCTTCAAATCCATGCGAAACAAATGATCTAGGTTCAGATACTAGCGATATATTGATATTGCTTCAAATGCAGGTGAAACCAACAAGTTAGCTTCAAATCCATGCGAAACACATGATTTAGCTTCAAATCAATGCGGTGTAGAAGGTTTAGCTTCAAATCCATGCGAAACAAATGATTTAGCATCAGATACTTGCGATATAAGTGATATAGCTAAAAATGCAGGAGAACCAAACGAGATAGCATCAAATCCATGCAAAACACATGATTTAGTTTCAAATCAATGCGACGTAGAAGGTTTAGCTTCAAATCCAAGCGAAACACATTATTTAGCTTCAAATCAATGCGATGTAGAAGGTTTAGCTTCAAATCCATGCGAAACAAATGATCTAGGTTCAGATACTTGCGATATATTGATATTGTTTCAAATGCAGGTGAAACCAACAAGTTAGCTTCAAATCCATGCGAAACACATGATTTAGCTTCAAATCAATGCGGTGTAGAAGGTTTAGCTTCAAATCCATGCGAAACAAATGATTTAGCATCAGATACTTGCGATATAAGTGATATAGCTTCAAATGCAGACGAAACAAACGAGTTAGATCCAAATCCGTGCGATACGCATGATTTAGCTTCAAATCAATGCGATGTACAAGGTTTAGCTTCAAATCCAAGCGAAACACATGAGTTGAATTCAAATCAATGCGATGTAGAAGGTTTTGCATCAAATCCATGCAGAACAAATGATTTACCTTCAAATACTTGCGATGTAAGTGATATAGATTCAACTGCAGGCGAAACAAACGAGTTAGCTTCATATCCAAGCGAAACACATGATTTAGCTTCAAATCAATGCGATGTAGAAGGTTTAGTTTCAAATCGATGCGAAACAAATGATTTAGCTTCAAACAATTGTGATATAAGTGATATAGCTGCAAATGCAGACGAATCCAACGGGGTAGCTTCAAAATCCATGCGATACATATCATTTAGCTTCAAATTGATACGATGTAAAAGGTTTAGCTTCAAATCCATGCGAAACAAATGTTTTAGCTTCAAACGCTTGCGATATAAGTGATATAGCATCAAATGCAGGCGAAACGAACGAGTTAGCTTCATATCCATGCGAAACACATGATTTAGCTTCAAATCAATGCGATGTAGGAGGTTTAGCTTCAAATCCAAGCGAAACAAATGATTTAGCATCAGGTACATGCGATATAATTGATATAGCTTCAAATGCAGGGGAAACAAACCAGTTAGCATCAAATCCATGCGAAACACATGATTTAGCTTCAAATACTTGCGATGTACGTGATATAGATTCAACTGCAGGCGAAACAAACGAGTTAGCTTCAAATCCATACGAAACACATGATTTAGCTTCAAATCAATGCGATGTAGAAGGTATAGCTACGAATTCATGCGGAACAAATGATTTAGCTTCAAATCAATGTGATGTAGAAGGTTTAACTACAAATCCATGCGAAACAAATGATTTATCATCAAACGCTTGGGATATAAGTGATATAGCTTGAAATGCAGACGAATCAGACGACTTAGCTTCAAAATTAGTGCGATACACATCATTTAGCTTTAAATCCATGCGAAGTAGAACGCTTAGCTTCAAATCCATGCGAAACAAATGATTTAGCTTCAGATAATTGCGATATAAGTGATATAGCTACAAATGCAGGAGAACCAAACGAGTTAGCATCAAATCCATGCAAAACACATGATTTAGTTTGAAATCAATGCGACGTAGAAGGTTTAGCTTCAAATCCAAGCGAAACACATTATTTAGCTTCAAATCAATGCGATGTAGAAGGTTTAGCTTCAAATCTATGCGAAACAAATGATTTAGCATCAAACACTTGGGATATCCAAGCAAAACACATGATTTAGCTTCAAATCAATGCGATTTAGAAGGTTTAGATTCAAATCCATGCGGAACAAATGATTTAGCTTCTGATACTTGCGATATAAGTGATATAGCGACAAATTCAGACGATACAAACGAACTAGAATTAAATCCAAGCGAATCACATGATTTAACTTCAAATGAATGCGATGTAGAAGGTTTAGCTTTAAATCCATGCGAGACAAATGATCTAGGTTCAGATACTTGCGATATATTGATATTGCTTCAAATGCAGGTGAAACCAAGGAGTTAGCTTCAAATCCATGCGAAACACATGATTTAGCTTCAAATCAATGCGGCTTAGAAGGTTTAGCTTCAAATCTATGCGGAACAAACGAGTTAGCTTAAAATCAAAGCGAAACACATGATTTAGCTTCAGATCAATTCGAAGTAGTAGGCTTAGCTTCAAATCCATGCGAAATAAATGATTTAGGTTCAGATACTTGCGATATAAGTGATATAGATTCAAATGCAGGAGAAACAAACGAGTTAGTTTCAAATCTAATCGAAACACATGATTTTTCCTCAAATACTTGCGATTTAAGTGACATAGCTTCGAATGATGACGAAACAAACGAGTTAGCTTCAAATCTATATGATGTAGAAGGTTTAGTTTCAAATCCATGTGAAACCAATGATTTAGCTTCAGATACTTGCGATATAAGCGATATAGCTTCAAATTGCAGACTAAACAAACGAGTTAGTTTCATATCCAAGCGAAACACATGATTTAGCTTCAAATCAATGCGATGTAGAATGTTTAGCTTCAAATCCATGCGACACAAGTGATTTAGTTTCAGATGCTTGCGACATAAGGGATATAGCTTCAAATGCAGAATAAACAAACGAGTTAGCTTCATATCCAAGCGAAACACATGATTTAGATTTAAATCAATGCGATGTAGAAGGTTTAGTTTCAAATCGGTGCGAAACAAATGATTTAGCTTCAAACAATTGTGACATAAGTGATATAGCTGCAAATGCAGACGAATCAAACGGGGTAGCTTCAAAATCCATGCGAAACAAATGATTTAGCATCAAACACTTGGGATATCCAAGCGAAACACATGATTTAGCTTCAAATCAATGCGATGTAGAAGGTTTAGCTACAAATCCATGCGAAACAAATGATTTAGCTTCAAACACTTGTGATATATGTGATATAGCTGCAAATGCAGACGAATCAAACGGGGTATCTTCAAAATCCATGCGATACATATCATTTAGCTTCAAATTGATACGATGTAAAAGGTTTAGCTTCAAATCCATGCGAAACAAATGTTTTAGCTTCAAACGCTTGCGATATAAGTGATATAGCATCAAATGCAGGCGAAACGAACGAGTTAGCTTCATATCCATGCGAAACACATGATTTAGCTTCAAATCAATGCGATGTAGGAGGTTTAGCTTCAAATCCAAGCGAAACAAATGATTTAGCATCAGATACATGCGATATAATTGATATAGCTTCAAATGCAGGGGAAACAAACCAGTTAGCATCAAATCCATGCGAAACACATGATTTAGCTTCAAATCAATGCGATGTAGAAGGTTTAGCATCAAGTCCATGCGGAACAAATGATTTAGCTTCAAATACTTGCGATGTAAGTGATATAGATTCAACTGCAGGCGAAACAAACGAGTTAGCTTCAAATCCATACGAAACACATGATTTAGCTTCAAATCAATGCGATGTAGACGGTTCAGCTTCAAATTCATGCGGAACAAATGATTTAGCTTCAAATCAATGTGATGTAGAAGGTTTAGCTACAAATCCATGCGAAACACATGATTTAGCATCAAATCAATGCGATGTAGAAGGTTTAGCTTCAAATCCATGCGAAAAACATGATATACCTTCAGATACTTGCGATATAAGTGATACAGATTCTGCTGCATGCGAAACAAACGAGTTAGCTTCAAGTCCATGCGATGTAGATGGTATAGCTTCAAACCCATGCGACACAAATGATTTCGCTTCAGATACATGCGATATAAGTGATACAGCTTCAAATGCAGACGAAACAAACGAGTTAGCTTCAAATTCAAGCCAAACACATGATTAAGCTTCAAATCAATGCTATGTAGAAGGTTTAGCTTCAAATCCATGCAAAACAACTGATTTAGCTTCAAACACTTGCGATATAAGTGATATAGCTCCAAATGCAGGCGGAACAAACGAGTTAGCTTCAAATCCATGCGAAACACATGGTTTAGCTGCAAATCAATGAGATGTAGAAGGTTAAGCATAAAATTCATGCGACGCAAATGATTCAGCTTCAAATACTTGCGATATATGTGATGTAGCGTCAAATGCAGACGAAAGAAACAAGCTAGCTTCAAACCCATGCGAATCAAATGATTTATCTTCAAACAGTTGGGATATAAGTGATATAGCTTCAAATGCAGGCGAAACAAACGAGTTAGCTTCAAATCCATGCGAAACACATGATTTAGCTGCAAATCGAAGCGAAGTAGAAGGCTTAGCTTCAAATCCATGCGAAGCGTATAGTTTAGCTTCAAATACTTGTTTTATATACGATTCAGCTTCAACTGCATGCAAAACAAACGAGTTTGTTTCAAATCCGAGCGAAGCACATGATTTAGCATCAAATTAATGCGAAGTAGGAGGCATAGCTTCAAATCCATGCGAACCAAATGGTTTAGCTTCAAACACTTGGGATATAAGTGAGATAGCTTCAAATGCAGACGATACAAACGAGATAGCTTCAAATCCATGCGAAACACATGATTAAACTGAAAATCAATGCGATGTAGAAGGTTTAGCTTCAAAGCCATGCGAAACAAGTGATTTAGCTTCAGATACTTACGATATAAGTGATATAGCATCAAATGCAGGCGAAACGAACGAGTTAGCTGCAAATCCATGCGAAACACATGATAAAGCTGCAAATCAAAGCGATGTTGAAGGTTTAGCTTCAAATCCATGCGAAACAAATGATTTAGCTTCAGATACTAGCGATATATGTGATATTGCTTCAAGTGCAGACGAAACAAACGAGTTAGCTTCAAATCCATGCGGAACACATGATTTAGCTTAAAATTCATGCGATTTAGATGGTTTAGCTTCAAATCCATGCGAAACAAAAGATTTAGCTTCAAATACTTGGGATATAAGTGATATAGCTTCAAATGCAGACGAAACAAACAAGTTAGCTTCAAATCCATGCGAAACACATGATTTAGCAGCAAATCAATGCGATGTAGAAGGTTTAGCTTCAAATCCATGCGAAACAAATGATTTTGCTTCAAACACTTGGGATATAAGTGATATAGCATCAAATGCAGACGAAACAAACGAGTTAGCTTCAAATCCATGCAAAACACATGATTAAACTGAAAATCAATGCGATGTAGAAGGTTTAGCTTCAAAGCCATGCGAAACAAGTGATTTAGCTTCAGATACTTGCGATATAAGTGATATAGCATCAAATGCAGGCGAAACGAACGAGTTAGCTGCAAATCCATGCGAAACACATAATATAGCTGCAAATCAAAGCGATGTTGAAGGTTTAGCTTCAAATACATGCGGAACAAATGATTTAGCTTCAAATCAATGTGATGTAGAAGGTTTAACTACAAATCCATGCGAAACAAATGATTTATCATCAAACGCTTGGGATATAAGTGATATAGCTTGAATTGCAAACGAATCAGACGAGTTAGCTTCAAAATTCGTGCGATACACATCATTTAGCTTTAAATCCATGCGAAACAAATGATTTAGGTTCAGATACTTGCGATATAAGTGATATAGCTACAAATGCAGGAGAACCAAACGGGTTAGCTTCAAATCCATGCGAAACACATGATTTAGCTTCAAATCAATGCGATGTAGAAGGTTTAGCTTCAAATCCATGCGAAACAAATGATTTAGCATCAGATACTTGCGATGTAACTGATATAGCTTCAAATGCAGGGGAAACAAACGAGTTCGCATAAAATCCATGCAAAACCCTTGAATTAGCTTCAAATCAATGCGATGTAGAGGGTATAGCTCCAAATCCATGCGAAACACATGATTTAGCTTCAAATCAATGAGATGTATAGGGTTTAGCTTCAAATCAATGAGATGTAGAAGGTTTAGCTTCAAATCCATGCGGAACAAATGATTTAGCTTCAGATAGTTGCGTTATAAGCGATATACGTTCAAATGCAGACAAAACAAACGAGCTAGCTGCAAATCAACGCGATCTAAAAAGTTTAGCTTCAAATCCAAGCGAAACACATGATTTAGCTTCCAATCAATGCGATTTAGAAGGTTTAGATTCAAATCCATGCGGAACAAATGATTTAGCTTCAGATACTTGCGATATATGTGATATGGCGTCAAATTCAGGCGACACAAACGAACTAGAATTAAATCCAAGCGAATCACATGATTTAGCTTCAAATCAATGCGATGTAGAAGGTTTAGCTTCAAATCCATGCGAAACAAATGATCTAGGTTCAGATACTTGCGATATATTGATATTGCTTCAAATGCAGGTGAAACCAACGAGTTAGCTTCAAATCCATGCGAAACACATGATTTAGCTTCAAATCAATGCGGTGTAGAAGGTTTAGCTTCAAATCCATGCGAAACAAAAGATTTAGCAACAGATACTTGCGATAAAACTGATATAGCTTCAAATGCAGGGGAAACAAACGAGTTAGCAACAAATCCATGCGAAACAAATGATTTAGCATCAAACACTTGGGATATCCAAGCAAAACACATGATTTAGCTTCAAATCAATGCGATGTAGAACGCTTAGCTTCAAATCCATGCGAAACAAATGATTTAGGTTCAGATACTTGCGATATAAGTGATATAGCTAAAAATGCAGGAGAACCAAACGAGATAGCATCAAATCCATGCAAAACACATGATTTAGTTTCAAATCAATGCGACGTAGAAGGTTTAGCTTCAAATCCAAGCGAAACACATTATTTAGCTTCAAATCAATGCGATGTAGAAGGTTTAGCTTCAAATCCATGCGAAACAAATGATCTAGGTTCAGATACTTGCGATATATTGATATTGCTTCAAATGCAGGTGAAACCAACAAGTTAGCTTCAAATCCATGCGAAACACATGATTTAGCTTCAAATCAATGCGGTGTAGAAGGTTTAGCTTCAAATCCATGCGAACATAATGATTTAGCATCAGATACTTGCGATATAAGTGATATAGCTTCAAATGCAGACGAAACAAACGAGTTAGATCCAAATCCGTGGGATACACATGATTTAGCTTCAAATCAATGCGATGTACAAGGTTTAGCTTCAAATCCAAGCGAAACACATGAGTTGAATTCAAATCAATGCGATGTCGAAGGTTTTGCATCAAATCCATGCAGAACAAATGATTTACCTTCAAATACTTGCGATGTAAGTGATATAGATTCAACTGCATGCGAAACAAACGAGTTAGCATAAAATTCAGGAAAAAGACATGATTTAGCTTCAAATCAATGCGGAGTAGAAGGCTTAGCTTCAAATCCATGCGAAACGAATAGTTTAGCATCAAATACTTGTTTTATACGTGATTTAGCTTCAACTGCATGCGAAACAAACTAATTAGATTCAAAATCAACAGAAACACATGATTTAACTTCAAATCAATGCGAAGAAGAAGGCGTAGCTTCAAATCCATGCCAATCAAATGGTTTCGCTTCAAATACTTGTGATATACATGATTTAGCTTCAACTGCATGCGAAACAAACGAGTTAGCTTCAAATCCATGCGGAACACATGATTTAGCTGCAAATCAATGCGATGTAGAAGGTTTAGATTCAAATCAATGCGACACAAATGACTTAGCATCAGATACATGCGATATAAGTGATATAGCTTCAAATGCAGGGGAAACAAACGAGTTAGCTTCAAATCCATGCAAAACACACGATTTAGCTTCAAATCAATGCGATGTAGAACGTTTAGCTTTAAATCCAAGCGAAACAAATGATGTAGCTTCAAACATTTGGGATATAGGTGATATAACTTCAAATGCAGACGAAACAAACGAGTTAGCTTCACATCCAAGCGAAACACATGATTTAGCTTCAAATCAATGCGAAGTAGAAGTCTTAGCTTCAAATCGATGCGGAACAAATGATTTTGCTTCAAATACTTGCGATATAAGTGATATACATTCAACTGCAGGTCAAACAAACGAGTTAGCTTCAAATCCATGCGAAACACATTATTTAGCTGCAAATCAATGCGATGTAGAAGGTTTAGCTTCAAATCCATTCCAAACAAATGGTTTAGCTACAAATACTTGCGATGTACGTTATTTAGATTTAACTGCATGCGCAACAACCGAGTTAGATTCAAATCCATGCGAAACACATGATTTAGCTTCAAATCTATGCGATGTAAGAAGGTTTAGCTTCAAATCCATGCGAAACCAATGATTTAGGTTCAGATACTTGCGATATAAGTGATATAGATTCAAATGCAGACGAAACAAACGAGATAGCTTCAAATCCATGCGACACAAATGATTTAGTTTGAGACACTTGCGATATATATGATATAGCTTCAAATGCAGACGAAAGAAACAAGCTAGCTTCAAATCCATGCGAATCAAATGATATATCTTCAAACACTTGGGATATAAGTACTATAGCTTCAAATGCAGACGAAACAAACGAGATAGCTTCCAATCCAAGCGAAACACATGATTTAGTTTCAAATGAGTGCGATGTAGAAGGTTTGGCTTCAAATCCAAGCGAAACACATGATTTAGCTTCTAACACTTGGGGTATAAGTGATATAGCTTCAAATGCAGGGGAAACAAACGAGTTAGCTTCAAAACCTAGCGAAACACATGATTTAGCTTCAAATCAATGCGATGTAGAAGGTTTAGCTACAAATCAATGCGACACAAATGATTTAGGACCAGATACTTGCGATAGAAGTGATATAGCTACAAATGCAGACGAAAGAAACAAGCTAGCTTCAAATCCATGCGAAGCAAATGATTTATCTTCAAACACTTGGGATATAAGTACTATAGCTTCAAATGCAGACGAAACAAACGAGATAGCTTCCAATCCAAGCGAAACACATGATTTAGTTTCAAATGAGTGCGATGTAGAAGGTTTGGCTTCAAATCCAAGCGAAACACATGATTTAGCTTCTAACACTTGGGGTATAAGTGATATAGCTTCAAATGCAGGGGAAACAAACGAGTTAGCTTCAAATCCATGCGAATCACATGATTTAGCTTCAAATGAGTGCGATGTAGAAGGTTTGGTTTCAAATCCAAGCGAAACACATGATTTAGCTTCAAACACTTGGGATATAAGTGATATAGCTTCAAATGCAGGGGAAACAAACGAGGTAGCTTCAAATCCAAGCGAATCACATGATTTAGCTTCAAATCATTGCGATGCAGAAGGTTTAGCTTGAAACCAATGCAATGTGGAAGGTTTAGCTTCAAATCAATGCGACACAAATGACTTAGCATCAGATACATGCGATATAAGTGATGTAGCTTCAAATGCAGGAGAAACAAACGAGTTAGCTTCAAATCCATGCAAAACACATGATTAAGCTTCAAATCGATGCGAAACGAATAGTTTAGCATCAAAAACCTGTTTTATACGTGATTCAGCTTGAACTGCATGTGAAACAATGGGGTTAGCTTCAAATTCAAGCGAAACACATTATTCAGCTTCAAATCAATGCGAAGTAGAAGGCTTAGCTTGAAATCCATGCAAATCAAATGGTTTCGATTCAAACACTTGTGATATACATGATTTAACTTCAACTGCATGCGAAACAAACGAGTTAGCATAAAATTCAGGAAAAAGACATAATTTAGCTTCAAATCAATGCGGAGTAGAAGGCTTAGCTTCAAATCCATGCGAAACGAATAGTTTAGCATCAAATACTTGTTTTATACGTGATTTAGCTTCAACTGCATGCGAAACAAACGAGTTAGCTTCAAATCCATGCGGAACACATGATTTAGCTGCAAATCAATGCGATGTGGAAGGTTTAGATTCAAATCAATGCGACACAAATGACTTAGCATCAGATACATGCGATATAAGTGATATAGCTTCAAATGCAGACGAAACAAACGAGTTAGCTTCACAACCAAGCGAAACACATGATTTAGCTTCAAATGAGTGCGATGTAGAAGGTTTGGCTTCAAATCCTAGCGAAACACATGATTTAGCTTCTAACACTTGGGATATAAGTGATATAGCTTCAAATGCAGGGGAAACAAACGAGTTAGCTTCAAATCCAAGCGAATCACATGATTTAGCTTCAAATGAGTGCGATGTAGAAGGTTTGGTTTCAAATCCAAGCGAAACACATGATTTAGCTTCAAACACTTGGGATATAAGTGATATAGCTTCAAATGCAGGGGAAACAAACGAGGTAGCTTCAAATCCAAGCGAATCACATGATTTAGCTTCAAATCATTGCGATGCAGAAGGTTTAGCTTGAAACCAATGCAATGTGGAAGGTTTAGCTTCAAATCAATGCGACACAAATGACTTAGCATCAGATACATGCGATATAAGTGATATAGCTTCAAATGCAGGAGAAACAAACGAGTTAGCTTCAAATCCATGCAAAACACATGATTAAGCTTCAAATCGATGCGAAACGAATAGTATAGCATCAAAAACCTGTTTTATACGTGATTCAGCTTGAACTGCATGTGAAACAATGGGGTTAGCTTCAAATTCAAGCGAAACACATTATTCAGCTTCAAATCAATGCGAAGTAGAAGGCTTAGCTTCAAATCCATGCAAATCAAATGGTTTCGATTCAAACACTTGTCATATACATGATTTAACTTCAACTGCATGCGAAACAAACGAGTTAGCATAAAATTCAGGAAAAAGACATGATTTAGCTTCAAATCAATGCGGAGTAGAAGGCTTAGCTTCAAATCCATGCGAAACGAATAGTTTAGCATCAAATACTTGTTTTATACGTGATTTAGCTTCAACTGCATGCGAAACAAACTAATTAGATTCAAAATCAACAGAAACACATGATTTAACTTCAAATCAATGCGAAGGAGATGGCGTAGCTTCAAATCCATGCCAATCAAATGGTTTCGCTTCAAATACTTGTGATATACATGATTTAGCTTCAACTGCATGCGAAACAAATGAGTTAGCTTCAAATCCATGCGGAACACATGATTTAGCTTCAAATCAATGCGATGTAGAAGGTTTAGATTCAAATCAATGCGACACAAATGACTTAGCGTCAGATACATGCGATATAAGTGATATAGATTCAAATGCAGGGGTAACAAACGAGTTAGCTTCAAATCCATGCAAAACACACGATTTAGCTGCAAATCGAAGCGAAGTAGCAGGCTTAGTTTCAAATCCATGCGATACACACGATTTAGCAGCAAATCAATGCGATGTAGAAGGTGTAGCTTCAAATCCATGCATCACAAATGATTTAGCTTCAGATACTTGCGATATAAGTGATATAGTTTCAAATTCAGGGGATACAAACGAGTTAGCTTCAAATCCATGCGAAACACATAATTTAGCCTGAAATCAATGCGATGTAGAAGGATTAGCTTCAAATCCATGCGAAGCAAATGATTGAGCTTCAAACATTTGGGATATAAGTAGTATAGCTTCAAATGCAGACGAAACAAACGAGATAGCTTCCAACCCAAGCGAAACACATGATTTAGCTTCAAATCAGTGCGATGAAGATGATTTAGCTTCAAATCCAAGCGAAACACATGATTTAGCAGCAAATCAATGCGATGTAGAAGGTGTAGCTTCAAATCCATGCATCACAAATGATTTAGCTTCAGATTCTTGCGATATAAGTGATATAGTTCAAATTCAGGGGATACAAACGAGTTAGCTGCAAATCCATGCGAAACACATGATTAAGCTTCAAATCGATGAGAAGTAGAAGGCTTAGCTTTAGATCCATGCGAAACACATGATTTAGCAGCAAATCAGTTCGATGTAGAAGGTTTAGCTTCAAATCCATGCGAAACCAATGATTTAGCTCCAGTTATTTGCGATATGAGTGATATAGCTTTAAATGCAGGGGAAATAAACGAGTTAGCCTGAAAACCATGCAAAACACATGATTAAACCTCAAATCAATGCTGTGTGGAAGGTTTAGCTTCAAGTCCATGCGAAACAAATGATTTAGCTTCAAACAATGGGATATAAGTGATATAGCTTCAATTGCAGACGAAACAAACGAGTTAGCTTCAAATCTATGCGAAACAAATGATATACATTCAGATACTTGCGATATAGGTGATATAGTTTCAAGTGCAGACGAAACAAACGAGTTAGCATCAAATTCAGGAAAAAGACATGATTTAGCTACAAATCAATGCGGAGTAGAAGGCTTAGCTTCAAATCCATGCGAAACGAATAGTTTAGCATCAAATACTTGTTTTATACGTGATTTAGCTTCAACTGCATGCGAAACAAACGAGTTAGCTTCAAATCCATGCGGAACACATGATTTAGCTGCAAATCAATGCGATGTGGAAGGTTTAGATTCAAATCAATGCGACACAAATGACTTAGCATCAGATACATGCGATATAAGTGATATAGCTTCAAATGCAGGGGAAACAAACGAGTTAGCTTCAAATCCATGCAAAACACAGGATTTAGCTTCAAATCAATGCGATGTAGAACGTTTAGCTTTAAATCCAAGCGAAACAAATGATGTAGCTTCAAACATTTGGGATATAGGTGATATAACTTCAAATGCAGACGAAACAAACGAGTTAGCTTCACATCCAAGCGAAACACATGATTTAGCTTCAAATCAATGCAAAGTAAAAGTCTTAGCTTCAAATCGATGCGGAACAAATGATTTTGCTTCAAATACTTGCGATATAAGTGATATACATTCAACTGCAGGTCAAACAAGCGAGTTAGCTCCAAATCCATGCGAAACACATTATTTAGCTGCAAATCAATGCGATGTAGAAGGTTTAGCTTCAAATCCATTCCAAACAAATGGTTTAGCTACAAATACTTGCGATGTACGTTATTTAGATTCAACTGCATGCGCAACAACCGAGTTAGGTTCAAATCCATGCGAAACACATGATTTAGCTTCAAATCTATGCGATGTTAGAAGGTTTAGCTTCAAATCCATGCGAAACCAATGATTTAGGTTCAGATACTTGCGATATAAGTGATATAGATTCAAATGCAGACGAAACAAACGAGATAGCTTCAAATCCATGCGACACAAAAGATTTAGTTTCAGACACTTGCGATATATGTGATATAGCTTCAAATGCAGACGAAAGAAACAAGCTAGCTTCAAATCCATGCGAATCAAATGATTTATCTTCAAACAGTTGGATATAAGTGATATAGCTTCAAATGCAGGGGAAACACATCATTTAGATGCAAATCAATGCGAAGTAGAAGGCTTAGCTTCAAATCAATGCGACACAAATGATTTAGGTCCAGATACTTGCGATAGAAGTGATATAGCTACAAATGCAGACGAAAGAAACAAGCTAGCTTCAAATCCATGCGAAGCAAATGATTTATCTTCAAATGAGTGCGATGTAGAAGGTTTGGTTTCAAATCCATGCGAAACATATGATTTAGCTTCAAACACTTGGGATATATGTGATATAGCTTCAAATGCAGGGGAAACAAACGAGGTAGCTTCAAATCCAAGCGAATCACATGATTTAGCTTCAAATCATTGCGATGCAGAAGGTTTATCTTGAAACCAATGCAATGTGGAAGGTTTAGCTTCAAATCAATGCGACACAAATGACTTAGCATCAGATACATGCGATATAAGTGATATAGCTTCAAATGCAGGAGAAACAAACGAGTTAGCTTCAAATCCATGCAAAACACATGATTTAGCTTCAAATCAATGCGAAGTAGAAGTCTTAGCTTCAAATCGGTGCTGAACAAATGATTTTGCTTCAAATACTTGCGATATAAGTGATATACATTCAACTGGAGGTCAAACAAACGAGTTAGCTTCAAATCCATGCGAAACACATTATTTAGCTGCAAATCAATGCGATGTAGAAGGTTTAGCTTCAAATCCATTCCAAACAAATGGTTTAGCTACAAATACTTGCGATGTACGTTATTTAGATTCAACTGCATGCGCAACAACCGAGTTAGATTCAAATCCATGCGAAACACATGATTTAGCTTCAAATATATGCGATGTAAGAAGGTTTAGCTTCAAATCCATGCGAAACGAATAGTTTAGCATCAAATACTTGTTTTATACGTGATTTAGCTTCAACTGCATGCGAAACAAACTAATTAGATTCAAAATCAACAGAAACACATGATTTAACTTCAAATCAATGCGAAGAAGAAGGCGTAGCTTCAAATCCATGCCAATCAAATGGTTTCGCTTCAAATACTTGTGATATACATGATTTAGCTTCAACTGCATGCGAAACAAACGAGTTAGCTTCAAATCCATGCGGAACACATGATTTAGCTGCAAATCAATGCGATGTGGAAGGTTTAGATTCAAATCAATGCGACACAAATGACTTAGCGTCAGATACATGCGATATAAGTGATATAGCTTCAAATGCAGGGGAAACAAACGAGTTAGCTTCAAATCCATGCAAAACACACTATTTAGCTTCAAATCAATGCGATGTAGAACGTTTAGCTTTAAATCCAAGCGAAACAAATGATGTAGCTTCAAACATTTGGGATATAGGTGATATAACTTCAAATGCAGACGAAACAAACGAGTTAGCTTCACATCCAAGCGAAACACATGATTTAGCTTCAAATCAATGCGAAGTAGAAGTCTTAGCTTCAAATCGATGCGGAACAAATGATTTTGCTTCAAATACTTGCGATATAAGTGATATACATTCAACTGCAGGTCAAACAAACGAGTTAGCTTCAAATCCATGCGAAACACATTATTTAGCTGCAAATCAATGCGATGTAGAAGGTTTAGCTTCAAATCCATTCCAAACAAATGGTTTAGCTACAAATACTTGCGATGTACGTTATTTAGATTTAACTGCATGCGCAACAACCGAGTTAGATTCAAATCCATGCGAAACACATGATTTAGCTTCAAATCTATGCGATGTAAGAAGGTTTAGCTTCAAATCCATGCGAAACCAATGATTTAGGTTCAGATACTTGCGATATACGTGATATAGATTCAAATGCAGACGAAACAAACGAGACAGATTCAAATCCATGCGACACAAATGATTTAGTTTCAGACACTTGCGATATATGTGATATAGCTTCAAATGCAGACGAAAGAAACAAGCTAGCTTCAAATCCATGCGAATCAAATGATTTATCTTCAAACAGTTGGGATAAATGTGATATAGCTTCAAATGCGCACGAAGCAAACGAGTCAGCTTCAAATCAATGCGAAAGTAGAAGGTTTAGCTTCAAATCCAGGCGAAACAAATGATTTAGCATCAGATACTTGCGATATAAATGACATAGCTTCAAATGCAGGGTATACAAACGAATTAGCTTCAAATCCATGCGAAACAAATGATTAAGCTTCAAATCAATGCGATGAAGAAGGTTTAGGTTCAAATTCAGGCGAAACAAATGATTTAGCTTCAAACACTTGGGATATAAGTGATATAGCTACAAATGCAGACGAAACAAACGAGTTAGCTTCACATCCAAGCGAAACACATGATTTAGCTTCAAATCAATTCGAAGTAGAAGGCTTAGCTTCAAATCGATGCGGAACAAATGATTTTGCTTCAAATACTTGCGATATAAGTGATATAGATTCCACTGCAGGCCAAACAAACGAGTTAGCTTCAAATCCATGCGAAATAAATGAGTTAGCATCAGATACTTGCGATATAAGTGATATAGCTTCAAATGCAGGGGAAACAAACGAGTTAGCATCAAATGCATGCAAAACCCATGATTTAGCTTCAAATCAATGCGATGTAGATCGTTTAGCTTTAAACCCAAGCGAAACAAATGATGTAGTTTCACACATTTGGGATATAAGTGATATAGCTTCAAATGCAGACGAA
Organism: Megalopta genalis; assembly: GCF_051020955.1. NCBI lineage: Eukaryota > Metazoa > Arthropoda > Insecta > Hymenoptera > Halictidae > Megalopta > Megalopta genalis. The sequence continues at coordinate 118,868 of NW_027476564.1, read as the reverse complement.
ACAAACGAGCTAGCTTCACATCCAAGCGAAACAAATGATTTAGCTTCAAATCAATTCGAAGTAGAAGGCTTAGCTTCATATCGATGCGGAACAAATGATTTTGCTTAAAATACTTGCGATATAAGTGATATAGATTCAACTGCAGGCCAAACAAACGAGTTAGCTTCAAATCCATGCGAAACAAATGATTTAGCTTCAAACACTTGGGATATAAGTGATATAGCTTCAAATGCAGACGAAACAAACGAGTTAGCTTCAAATCCATGCGAAACACATGATTAAACTGAAAATAAATGCGATGTAGAAGGTTTAGCTTCAAAGCCATGCGAAACAAGTGATTTAGCTTCGGATACTTGCGATATAAGTGATATAGCATCAAATGCAGGCGAAACGAACGAGTTAGCTGCAAATCCTTGCGAAACACATGATATAGCTGCAAATCAAAGCGATGTTGAAGGTTTAGCTTCAAATCCATGCGAAACAAATGATTTAGCTTCAGATACTAGCGATATATGTGATATTGCTTCAAGTGCAGACGAAACAAACAAGTTAGCTTCAAATCCATGCGGAACACATGATTTAGCTTAAAATTCATGCGATTTAGATGGTTTAGCTTCAAATCCATGCGAAACAAATGATAGAGCTTCAAACACTTGGGATATGAGTGATATAGCTTCAGCTGCATGCGAAACAAACGAGTTAGCTTCAAGTCCATGCGATGGCGAAGATTTAGCTTCAAATCCATGCGAAACAAATGATTTAGCTTCAAATACTTGGGATACAAGTGATATAGCTTCAAATACAGACGAAACAAACAAGTTAGCTTCAAATCCACGCGAAACACATGATTAAACTGAAAATCAATGCGATGTAGAAGGTTTAGCTTCAAATCCGTGCGAAACAAATGATTTAGCTTCAGATACTTACGATATAAGTGATATAGCATCAAATGCTGGCGAAACGAACGAGTTAGCTGCAAATCCATGCGAAACACATGATTTAGCTTCAAATCTATGCGATGTAGATGGTTTAGCTTCAAATTCATGCGAAACCAATGATTTAGGATCAAATACTTGCGATATAAGTGATATAGATTCAAATGCAGACGAAACAAACGAGATAACTTCAAATCCATGCGAATGAAATGATTTATCTTCAAACAGTTGGGATATAAGCGATATAGCTTCAAATGCGCACGAAGCAAACGAGTCAGCTTCAAATCAATGCGAAACAAATGATTTAGCTTCAAACACTTGGGATATAAGTGATATAGCTTCAAATGCTGGGGAAACACATCATTTAGATGCAAATCAATGCGATGTAGAAGGTTTAGCTTCAAATCCATGCGAAACAAATGATTTAGTATCAGATACTTGCGATTTAAATGATATAGCTTGAAATGCAGGGGATACAAACGAATTAGCTTCAAATCCATGCGAAACACATGATTAAGCTTCAAGTCAATGCGATGTAGAAGGTTTAGCTTCAAATTCATGCGAAACAAATGATTTAGCTTCAAATCAATACGATGTAGAAGGTTTAGCTACAAATCCATGCGAAACAAATGATTTAGCATCAAACACTCGGGATATAAGTGATATAGCTTCAAATGCAGACGAATCAAACGAGTCAGCTTCAAAATGCATGCGATACACATGATATAGCTTCAAATCAATGCGAAGAAGAAGGTTTAGCTTCAAATCAGTGTGACACAAATGATTTAGGACCAGATACTTGCGATAGAAGTGATATAGCTACAACTGCAGGAGAAACCAACTAGTTAGCTCCAAATCCATGCGAAACGAATGATTTAGCTCCAAATCAATGCGTAGTAGACGGCTTAGCTCCAAATCCATACGACACAAATGATTTAGCTTCAGATACTTGCGATATATGTGATATAGCTTCAAATGCAGACGAAAGAAACAAGCTAGCTTCAAATCCATGCGAATGAAATGATTTATCTTCAAACAGTTGGGATATAAGCGATATAGCTTCAAATGCGCACGAAGCAAACGAGTCAGCTTCAAATCAATGCGAAAGTAGAAGGTTTAGCTTCAAATCCAGGCGAAACAAATGATTTAGCATCCGATACTTGCGATATAAGTGATATAACTTCAAATGCAGGGCAAATAAACGAGTTAGCCTGAAAACCATGCAAAACACGTGATTAAGCATCAAATCAATGCTGTGTGGAAGGTTTAGATTCAAGTCCATGCGAAACAAATGATTTAGCTTCAAACAATGGGATATAAGTGATATAGCTTCAAATGCAGGCGAAACAAACGAGTAAGATACAAATCCATGCGAAACACATAATTTAGCTGCAAATCAATGCGATGTAGAAGGTATAGCTTCAAGTCAAAGCAAAACACATTATTCAGCACATGAACTTGCGATATAAGTGATATAGCTTCAAATGCAGACGAAAAAAACGAATTAGCTTCAAATCCATGCGAAACACATGATATAGCTGCAAATCAAAGCGATGTTGAAAGTTTAGCTTCAAATCCATGCGAAACAAATGATTTAGCTTCAGATACTAGCGATATATGTGATATTGCTTCAAGTGCAGACGAAACAAACGAGTTAGCTTCAAATCCATGCGGAACACATGATTTAGCTTAAAATTCATGCGATTTAGATGGTTTAGCTTCAAATCCATGCGAAACAAATGATAGAGCTGCAAACACTTGGGATATGGGTGATATAGCTTCAGCTGCATGCGAAACAAACGAGTTAGCTTCAAGTCCATGCGATGTAGAAGGTTTAGCTTCAAATCCATGCGAAACAAATGATTTAGCTTCAAATACTTGGGATATAAGTGATATAGCTTCAAATGCAGACGAAACAAACAAGTTAGCTTCAAATCCATGCGAAACACATGATTAAACTGAAAATCAATGCGATGTAGAAGGTTTAGCTTCAAATCCGTGCGAAACAAATGATTTAGCTTCAGATACTTACGATATAAGTGATATAGCATCAAATGCAGGCGAAACGAACGAGTTAGCTGCAAATCCATGCGAACACATGATTCAGCTTCAAATCTATGGGAAGTAGAAGGTTTAGCTACAAATCCATGCGAAACCAATGATTTAGGTTCAGAAACTTGCGATATAAGTGATATACCTCCAAATGCAGACGAAACAAACGGAGTTAGCTTCTAATCCATGCGAAACAAATGATTTAGCTTCAAACACTTGGGATATAAGTGATATAGCTACAAATGCAGACGAAACAAACGAGTTAGCTTCACATCCAAGCGAAACACATGATTTAGCTTCAAATCAATACGATGTAGATGGTTTAGCTACAAATCCATGCGAAACAAATGATTTAGAATCAAACACTCGGGATATAAGTGATATAGCTTCAAATGCAGACGAAACAAACGAATTAGCTTCAAATCCATGCAAAACACATGATTTAGCTTCAAATCAATGCGATGTAGAAGGTTTAGCTTCAAATCCATTCCAAACAAATGGTTTAGCTACAAATACTTGCGATGTACGTTATTTAGATTCAACTGCATGCGCAACAACCGAGTTAGATTCAAATCCATGCGAAACACATGATTTAGCTTCAAATCTATGCAATATAAGAAGGTTTAGCTTCAAATCCATGCGAAACCAATGATTTAGGTTCAGATACTTGCGATATAAGTGATATAGATTCAAATGCAGACGAAACAAACGAGATAGCTTCAAATCCATGCGACACAAATGATTTAGTTTCAGATACTTGCGATATATGTGATATAGCTTCAAATGCAGACGAAAGAAACAAGCTAGCTTCAAATCCATGCGAATCAAATGATTTATCTTCAAACAGTTGGGATATAAGTGATATAGCTTCAAATGCGCACGAAGCAAACGAGTCAGCTTCAAATCAATGCGAAAGTAGAAGGTTTAGCTTCAAATCCAGGCGAAACAAATGATTTAGCATCAGATACTTGCGATATAAATGACATAGCTTCAAATGCAGGGGATAAAAACGAATTAGCTTCAAATCATGCGAAACAAATGATTAAGCTTCAAATCAATGCGATGTAGAAGGTTTAGTTTCAAATTCATGCGAAACAAATGATTTAGCTTCAAACACTTGGGATATAAGTGATATAGCTTCAAATGCAGACGAAACAAAGGAGTTAGCTTCACATCCAAGCGAAACACATGATTTAGCTTCAAATCAATGCGATGTAGAAGGATTAGCTTCAAATTCATGCGAAACAAATGATTTAGCTTCAAACACTTGGGATATAAGTGATATAGCTTCAAATGCAGCGGAAAAAACGAGTTAGCTTCACATCCAAGCGAAACACATGATTTAGCTTCAAATCAATTCGAAGTAGAAGGCTTAGCTTCAAATCGATGCGGAACAAATGATTTTGCTTCAAATACTTGCGATATAAGTGATATAGATTCCACTGCAGGCCAAACAAACGAGTTAGCTTCAAATCCATGCGAAATAAATGAGTTAGCATCAGATACTTGCGATATAAGTGATATAGCTTCAAATGCAGGGGAAACAAACGAGTTAGCTTCAAATGCATGCAAAACACATGATTTAGCTTCAAATCAATGCGATGTAGATCGTTTAGCTTTAAATCCAAGCGAAACAAATGATGTAGCTTCACACATTTGGGATATAAGTGATATAGCTTCAAATGCAGACGAAACAAACGAGCTAGCTTCACATCCAAGCGAAACAAATGATTTACCTTCAAATCAATTCGAAGTAGAAGGCTTAGCTTCAAATCGATGCGGAACAAATGATTTTGCTTCAAATACTTGCGATATAAGTGATATTGCTTCAAGTGCAGAAGAAACAAACGAGATAGCTTCAAATCCATGCAAAAAACATGATTTAACATCAAATCAATGCGATATAGAAGGTTTGGCTTCAAATCCATGCGAAACAAATGATTTAGCTTCAGATAATAGCGATATATGTGATATTGCTTCAAGTGCAGAAGAAACAAACGAGATAGCTTCAAATCCATGCGGAACACATGATTTAGCTTAAAATTCATGCGATTTAGATGGATTAGCTTCAAATCCATGCGAAACAAATGATAGACCTGCAAACACTTGGGATATGGGTGATATAGCTTCAGCTGCATGCGAAACAAACGAGTTAGCTTCAAGTCCATGCGATGGAGAAGGTTTAGCTTCAAATCCATGCGAAACAAATGATTTAGCTTCAAATACTTGGGATATAAGTGATATAGCTTCAAATGCAGACGAAACAAACAAGTTAGCTTCAAATCCATGCGAAACACATGATTAAACCGAAAATCAATGCGATGTAGAAGGTTTAGCTTCAAATCCGTGCGAAACAAATGATTTAGCTTCAGATACTTACGATATAAGTGATATAGCATCAAATGCAGGCGAGACGAACGAGTTAGCTGCAAATCCATGCGAAACACATGATTTAGCTTCAAATCTATGCGATGTAGATGGTTTAGCTTCAAATCCATGCGAAACCAATGATTTAGGTTCAGATACTTGGGATATAAGTGATATAGCTTCAAATGCAGACGAAACAAACGAGTTAGTTCAAATCCTTGCGAAAAACATCATTTAGATGCAAAGCAATGCGATGTAGAAGGATTAGCTTCAAATCCATGCGAAACAAATGATTTAGTATCAGATACTTGCGATATAAATGATATAGCTTCAAATGCAGGGGATAGAAACGAATTAGATTCAAATCCATGTGAAACACATGATTAAGCTTCAAATCAATGCGATGTAGAATGTTTAGCTTCAAATTCATGCGAAACAAATGATTTAGCTTCAAACACTTGGGATATAAGTGATATAGCTTCAAATGCAGACGAAACAAATGAGTTAGCTTCACATCCAAGCGAAACACATGATTTAGCATCTAATCAATGCGATGTAGAAGGTTTAGATACAAATCCATGCGAAACAAATGATTTAGCATCAAACACTCGGGATATAAGTGATATAGCTTCAAATGCAGACGAATCAAACGAGTTAGCTTCAAAATGCATGCGATACACATGATTTAGATTCAAATCAATGCGAAGTAGAAGGCTTAGCTTCAAATCCATGCGGAACAAATGATTTATCTTCAGATAATTGCGTTATAAGCGATATACGTTCAAATGCAGACGAAACAAACGAGCTGGCTTCAACTCCATGCGTCACACATGATTAAGCTTCAAATCAATGCGATGTAGAAGGCTTAGTTTCAAATCCATGCGGAACAAATGATTTAGCTTCAAATGCTTGCGATATAAGTGATATAGCTTCAAATGCAGGCGAAACAAACGAGTAAGATTCAAATCCATGCGAAACAGATAATTGAGCTGCAAATCAATGCGATGTAGAAGGTATAGCTTCAAGTCAAAGCGAAACACATGATTTAGCACATGAACTTGCGATATAAGTGATATAGCTACAAATGCAGGGGAAACAAACGAGTTAGCTTCAAATGCATGCAAAACACATGATTTAGCTTCAAATCAATGCGATGTAGATCGTTTAGCTTAAAATCCAAGAGAAACAAATGATGTAGCTTCACACATTTGGGATATAAGTGATATAGCTTCAAATGCAGACGAAACAAACGATCTAGCTTCACATTCAAGCGAAACAAATGATTTAGCTTCAAATCAATTCGAAGTAGAAGGCTTAGCTTCAAATCGATGCGGAACAAATGATTTTGCTTCAAATACTTGCGATATAAGTGATATAGATTCAACTGCAGGCCAAACAAACGAGTTAGCTTCAAATCCATGCGAAATAAATGACTTAGCAACAGATACTTGCGATATAAGTGATATAGCTTCAAATGCAAGGGAAACAAACGAGTTAGCTTCAAATCCATGCAAAACACATGATTTAACATCAAATCAATGCGATATAGAAGGTTTGGCTTCAAATCCATGCGAAACAAATGATTTAGCTTCAGATACTTGCGATATAAGTGATATAGCATCAAATGCAGGCGAAACGAACGAGTTAGCTGCAAATCCATGCGAAACACATGATATAGCTGCAAATCAAAGCAACGTTGAAGGTTTAGCTTCAAATCCAAGCGAAACAAATGATTTAGCTTCTGATACTAGCGATATATGTGATATTGCTTTAAGTGCAGGCGAAACTAACGAGTTGGCTTCAAATCCATGCGGAACACATGATTTAGCTTAAAATTCATGCGATTTAGATGGTTTAGCTTCAAATCCATGAGAAACAAATGATTGAGCTGCAAACACTTGGGATATGGGTGATATAGCTTCAGCTGCATGCGAAACAAACGAGTTAGGTTCATGTCCATGCGATGTAGAAGGTTTAGCTTCAAATCCATGCCAAACAAATGATTTAGCTTCAGATACTAGCGATATATGTGATATTGCTTTAAGTGCAGACGAAACAAACGAGTTAGCTTCAAATCCATGCGGAACACATGATTTAGCTTAAAATTCATGCGATTTAGATGGTTTAGCTTCAAATCCATGCGAAACAAATGATAGACCTGCAAACACTTGGGATATGGGTGATATAGTTTCAGCTGCATGCGAAACAAACGAGTTAGCTTCAAGTCCATGCGATGTAGAAGGTTTAGCTTCAAACCCATGCGAAACAAATGATTTAGTTTCAGATACTTGCGATATAAGTGACATACCTCCAAATGCAGACGAAACAAACGAGTTAGCTTCAAATCCATGCGAAACAAATGATTTAGCTTCACACACTTGGGATATAAGTGAAATAGCTTCAAATGCAGACGAAACAAACGAGTTAGTTCAAATCCTTGCGAAAAACATCATTTAGATGCAAAGCAATGCGATGTAGAAGGTTCAGCTTCAAATCCATGCGAAACAAATGATTTAGTATCAGATACTTGCGATAAAAATGATATAGCTTCAAATGCAGGGGATAGAAACGAATTAGCTTCAAATCCACGTGAAACACATGATTAAGCTTCAAATCAATGCGATGCAGAAGGTTTAGCTTCAAATTCATGCGAAACAAATGATTTAGCTTAAACACTTGGGATATAAGTGATATAGCTTCAAATGCAGACGAAACAAATGAGTTAGCTTCAGATCCAAGCGAAACACATGATTTAGCATCAAATCAATGCGATGTAGAAGGTTTAGATACAAATCCATGCGAAACAAATGATTTAGCATCAAACACTCGGGATATAAGTGATATAGCTTCAAATGCAGACGAATCAAACGAGTTAGCTTCAAAATGCATGCGATACACATGATTTAGCTTCAAATCAATGCGAAGTAGAAGGCTTAGCTTCAAATCCATGCGGAACAAATGATTTAGCTTCAAATGCATGCGATATAAGTGATATAGCTTCAAATGCAGGCGAAACAAACGAGTAAGATTCAAATCCATGCGAAACACATAATTTAGCTGCAAATCAATGCGATGTAGAAGGTATAGCTTCAAGTCAAAGCGAAACACATGATTTAGCACATGAACTTGCGATATAAGTGATATAGCTTCAAATGCAGGTGAAACAAACGAGTTAGCTTCAAATGCATGCAAAACACATGATTTAGCTTCAAATCAATGCGATGTAGATCGTTTAGCTTAAAATCCAAGCGAAACAAATGATATAGCTTCACACATTTGGGATATAAGTGATATAGCTTCAAATGCAGACGAAACAAACGAGCCAGCTTCACATCCAAGCGAAACAAATGATTTAGCGTCAAATCAATTCGAAGTAGAAGGCTTAGCTTCAAATCGATGCGGAACAAGTGATTTTGCTTCAAATACTTGCGATATAAGTGATATAGATTCAACTGCAGGCCAAACAAACGAGTTAGCTTCAAATCCATGCGAAATAAATGACTTAGCATCAGATACTTGTGATATAAGTGATATAGCTTCAAATGCAAGGGAAACAAACGAGTTAGCTTCAAATCCATGCAAAACATGGAAAAATTTGATTTAACATCAAATCAATGCGATATAGAAGGTTTGGCTTCAAATCCATGCGAAACAAATGATTTAGCTTCAGATACTTGCGATATAAGTGGTATAGCATCAAATGCAGGCTAAACGAACGAGTTAGCTGCAAATCCATGCGAAACACATGATAAAGCTGCAATATCAAAGCGATGTTGAAGGTTTAGCTTCAAATCCATGCGAAACAAATGATTTAGCTTCAGATACTAGCGATATATGTGATATTGCTTTAAGTGCAGACGAAACAAACGAGTTAGCTTCAAATCTATGCGGAACACATGATTTAGCTTAAAATTCATGCGATTTAGATGGTTTAGCTTCAAATCCATGCGAAACAAATGATAGAGCTGCAAACACTTGGGATATGGGTGATATAGCTTCCGCTGCATGCGAAACAAACGAGTTAGCTTCAAGTCCATGCGATGTAGAAGGTTTAGCTTCAAATCCATGCAAAACAAATGATTTAGCTTCAGATACTTGCGATATAAGTGATATAGCTTCAAATGCTGGCGAAACGAACGAGTTAGCTGCAAATCCATGCGAAACACATGATTTAGATTCAAATCTATGCGATGTAGATGGTTTAGCTTCAAATTCATGTGAAACCAATGATTTAGGTTCAAATACTTGCGATATAAGTGATATAGATTCAAATGCAGACGAAACAAACGAGATAACTTCAAATCCATGCGACACAAATGATTTAGTTTCAGATACTTGCGATATAAGTGATATACCTCCAAATTCAGACGAAACAAACGAGTTAGCTTCAAATCCATGCGAAACAAATGATTTAGCTTCAAACACTTGGGATATAAGTGATATAGCTTCAAATGCTGGGGAAACACATCATTTAGATGCAAATCAATGCGATGTATAAGGTTTAGCTTCAAATCCATGCGAAACAAATGATTTAGTATCAGATACTTGCGATATAAATGATATAGCTTGAAATGCAGGGGATACAAACGAATTAGCTTCAAATCCATGCGAAACACATGATTAAGCTTCAAGTCAATGCGATGTAGAAGGTTTAGCTTCAAATTCATGCGAAACAAATGATTTAGCTTCAAACACTAGGGGTATAAGTGATATAGATTCAAATGCAGACGAAACAAACGACTTAGCTTCACAACCAAGCGGAACACATGATTTAGCTTCAAATCAATACGATGTAGAAGGTTTAGCTACAAATCCATGCGAAACAAATGATTTAGCATCAAACACTCGGGATATAAGTGATATAGCTTCAAATTCAGACGAATCAAACGAGTCAGCTTCAAAATGCATGCGATACACATGATATAGTTTCAAATCAATGCGAAGAAGAAGGTTTAGCTTCAAATCAATGTGACACAAATGATTTAGGACCAGATACTTGCGATAGAAGTGATATAGCTACAACTGCAGGAGAAACCAACTAGTTAGCTCCAAATCCATGCGAAACGAATGATTTAGCTCCAAATCAATGCGTAGTAGACGGCTTAGCTCCAAATCCATACGACACAAATGATTTAGTTTCAGATACTTGCGATATATGTGATATAGCTTCAAATGCAGACGAAAGAAACAAGCTAGCTTCAAATCCATGCGAATGAAATGATTTATCTTCAAACAGTTGGGATATAAGTGATATAGCTTCAAATGCGCACGAAGCAAACGAGTCAGCTTCAAATCAATGCGAAAGTAGAAGGTTTAGCTTCAAATCCAGGCGAAACAAATGATTTAGCATTCGATACTTGCGATATAAGTGATATAGCTTCAAATGCAGGGGAAATAAACGAGTTAGCCTGAAAACCATGCAAAACACGTGATTAAGCATCAAATCAATGCTGTGTGGAAGGTTTAGATTCAAGTCCATGCGAAACAAATGATTTAGCATCAAATCAATGCGATGTAGAAGGTTTAGATACAAATCCATGCGAAACAAATGATTTAGCATCAAACACTCGGGATATAAGTGATATAGCTTCAAATGCAGACGAATCAAACGAGTTAGCTTCAAAATGCATGCGATACACATGATTTAGCTTCAAATCAATGCGAAGTAGAAGGCTTAGCTTCAAATCCATGCGGAACAAATGATTTAGCTTCAAATGCATGCGATATAAGTGATATAGCTTCAAATGCAGGCGAAACAAACGAGTAAGATTCAAATCCATGCGAAACACATAATTTAGCTGCAAATCAATGCGATGTAGAAGGTATAGCTTCAAGTCAAAGCGAAACACATGATTTAGCACATGAACTTGCGATATAAGTGATATAGCTTCAAATGCAGGTGAAACAAACGAGTTAGCTTCAAATGCATGCAAAACACATGATTTAGCTTCAAATCAATGCGATGTAGATCGTTTAGCTTAAAATCCAAGCGAAACAAATGATATAGCTTCACACATTTGGGATATAAGTGATATAGCTTCAAATGCAGACGAAACAAACGAGCCAGCTTCACATCCAAGCGAAACAAATGATTTAGCGTCAAATCAATTCGAAGTAGAAGGCTTAGCTTCAAATCGATGCGGAACAAGTGATTTTGCTTCAAATACTTGCGATATAAGTGATATAGATTCAACTGCAGGCCAAACAAACGAGTTAGCTTCAAATCCATGCGAAATAAATGACTTAGCATCAGATACTTGTGATATAAGTGATATAGCTTCAAATGCAAGGGAAACAAACGAGTTAGCTTCAAATCCATGCAAAACATGGAAAAATTTGATTTAACATCAAATCAATGCGATATAGAAGGTTTGGCTTCAAATCCATGCGAAACAAATGATTTAGCTTCAGATACTTGCGATATAAGTGGTATAGCATCAAATGCAGGCTAAACGAACGAGTTAGCTGCAAATCCATGCGAAACACATGATAAAGCTGCAATATCAAAGCGATGTTGAAGGTTTAGCTTCAAATCCATGCGAAACAAATGATTTAGCTTCAGATACTAGCGATATATGTGATATTGCTTTAAGTGCAGACGAAACAAACGAGTTAGCTTCAAATCTATGCGGAACACATGATTTAGCTTAAAATTCATGCGATTTAGATGGTTTAGCTTCAAATCCATGCGAAACAAATGATAGAGCTGCAAACACTTGGGATATGGGTGATATAGCTTCCGCTGCATGCGAAACAAACGAGTTAGCTTCAAGTCCATGCGATGTAGAAGGTTTAGCTTCAAATCCATGCAAAACAAATGATTTAGCTTCAGATACTTGCGATATAAGTGATATAGCTTCAAATGCTGGCGAAACGAACGAGTTAGCTGCAAATCCATGCGAAACACATGATTTAGATTCAAATCTATGCGATGTAGATGGTTTAGCTTCAAATTCATGTGAAACCAATGATTTAGGTTCAAATACTTGCGATATAAGTGATATAGATTCAAATGCAGACGAAACAAACGAGATAACTTCAAATCCATGCGACACAAATGATTTAGTTTCAGATACTTGCGATATAAGTGATATACCTCCAAATTCAGACGAAACAAACGAGTTAGCTTCAAATCCATGCGAAACAAATGATTTAGCTTCAAACACTTGGGATATAAGTGATATAGCTTCAAATGCTGGGGAAACACATCATTTAGATGCAAATCAATGCGATGTATAAGGTTTAGCTTCAAATCCATGCGAAACAAATGATTTAGTATCAGATACTTGCGATATAAATGATATAGCTTGAAATGCAGGGGATACAAACGAATTAGCTTCAAATCCATGCGAAACACATGATTAAGCTTCAAGTCAATGCGATGTAGAAGGTTTAGCTTCAAATTCATGCGAAACAAATGATTTAGCTTCAAACACTAGGGGTATAAGTGATATAGATTCAAATGCAGACGAAACAAACGACTTAGCTTCACAACCAAGCGGAACACATGATTTAGCTTCAAATCAATACGATGTAGAAGGTTTAGCTACAAATCCATGCGAAACAAATGATTTAGCATCAAACACTCGGGATATAAGTGATATAGCTTCAAATTCAGACGAATCAAACGAGTCAGCTTCAAAATGCATGCGATACACATGATATAGTTTCAAATCAATGCGAAGAAGAAGGTTTAGCTTCAAATCAATGTGACACAAATGATTTAGGACCAGATACTTGCGATAGAAGTGATATAGCTACAACTGCAGGAGAAACCAACTAGTTAGCTCCAAATCCATGCGAAACGAATGATTTAGCTCCAAATCAATGCGTAGTAGACGGCTTAGCTCCAAATCCATACGACACAAATGATTTAGTTTCAGATACTTGCGATATATGTGATATAGCTTCAAATGCAGACGAAAGAAACAAGCTAGCTTCAAATCCATGCGAATGAAATGATTTATCTTCAAACAGTTGGGATATAAGTGATATAGCTTCAAATGCGCACGAAGCAAACGAGTCAGCTTCAAATCAATGCGAAAGTAGAAGGTTTAGCTTCAAATCCAGGCGAAACAAATGATTTAGCATTCGATACTTGCGATATAAGTGATATAGCTTCAAATGCAGGGGAAATAAACGAGTTAGCCTGAAAACCATGCAAAACACGTGATTAAGCATCAAATCAATGCTGTGTGGAAGGTTTAGATTCAAGTCCATGCGAAACAAATGATTTAGCTTCAAACAATGGGATATAAGTGATATAGCTTCAAATGCAGGCGAAACAAACGAGTAAGATACAAATCCATGCGAAACACATAATTTAGCTGCAAATCAATGCGATGTAGAAGGTATAGCTTCAAGTCAAAGCGAAACACATGATTCAGCACATGAACTTGCGATATAAGTGATATAGCTTCAAATGCAGACGAAAAAAACGAATTAGCTTCAAATCCATGCGAAACACATGATATAGCTGCAAATCAAAGCGATGTTGAAAGTTTAGCTTCAAATCCATGCGAAACAAATGATTTAGCTTCAGATACTAGCGATATATGTGATATTGCTTCAAGTGCAGACGAAACAAACGAGTTAGCTTCAAATCCATGCGGAACACATGATTTAGCTTAAAATTCATGCGATTTAGATGGTTTAGCTTCAAATCCATGCGAAACAAATGATAGAGCTGCAAACACTTGGGATATGGGTGATATAGCTTCAGCTGCATGCGAAACAAACGAGTTAGCTTCAAGTCCATGCGATGTAGAAGGTTTAGCTTCAAATCCATGCGAAACAATTGATTTAGCTTCAAATACTTGGGATATAAGTGATATAGCTTCAAATGCAGACGAAACAAACAAGTTAGCTTCAAATCCATGCGAAACACATGATTAAACTGAAAATCAATGCGATGTAGAAGGTTTAGCTTCAAATCCGTGCGAAACAAATGATTTAGCTTCAGATACTTACGATATAAGTGATATAGCATCAAATGCAGGCGAAACGAACGAGTTAGCTGCAAATCCATGCGAAACACATGATTTAGCTTCAAAATCTATGGGAAGTAGAAGGTTTAGCTACAAATCCATGCGAAACCAATGATTTAGGTTCAGAAACTTGCGATATAAGTGATATACCTCCAAATGCAGACGAAACAAACGAATTAGTTTCAAATCCATGCAAAACACATGATTTAGCTTCAAATCAATGCGATGTAGAAGGTTTAGCTTCAAATCCATTCCAAACAAATGGTTTAGCTACAAATACTTGCGATGTACGTTATTTAGATTCAACTGCATGCGCAACAACCGAGTTAGATTCAAATCCTTGCGAAACACATGATTTAGCTTCAAATCTATGCAATATAAGAAGGTTTAGCTTCAAATCCATGTGAAACCAATGATTTAGGTACAGATACTTGCGATATAAGTGATATAGATTCAAATGCAGACGAAACAAACGAGATAGCTTCAAATCCATGCGACACAAATGATTTAGTTTCAGATACTTGCGATATATGTGATATAGCTTCAAATGCAGACGAAAGAAACAAGCTAGCTTCAAATCCATGCGAATCAAATGATTTATCTTCAAACAGTTGGGATATAAGTGATATAGCTTCAAATGCGCACGAAGCAAACGAGTCAGCTTCAAATCAATGCGAAAGTAGAAGGTTTAGCTTCAAATCCAGGCGAAACAAATGATTTAGCATCAGATACTTGCGATATAAATGACATAGCTTCAAATGCAGGGGATAAAAACGAATTAGCTTCAAATCCATGCGAAACAAATGATTAAGCTTCAAATCAATGCGATGTAGAAGGTTTAGTTTCAAATTCATGCGAAACAAATGATTTAGCTTCAAACACTTGGGATATAAGTGATATAGCTTCAAATGCAGACGAAACAAACGAGTTAGCTTCACATCCAAGCGAAACACATGATTTAGCTTCAAATCAATGCGATGTAGAAGGATTAGCTTCAAATTCATGCGAAACAAATGATTTAGCTTCAAACACTTGGGATATAAGTGATATAGCTTCAAATGCAGCGGAAAAAACGAGTTAGCTTGACATCCAAGCGAAACACATGATTTAGCTTCAAATCAATTCGAAGTAGAAGGCTTAGCTTCAAATCGATGCGGAACAAATGATTTTGCTTCAAATACTTGCGATATAAGTGATATAGATTCCACTGCAGGCCAAACAAACGAGTTAGCTTCAAATCCATGCGAAATAAATGAGTTAGCATCAGATACTTGCGATATAAGTGATATAGCTTCAAATGCAGGGGAAACAAACGAGTTAGCTTCAAATGCATGCAAAACACATGATTTAGCTTCAAATCAATGCGATGTAGATCGTTTAGCTTTAAATCCAAGCGAAACAAATGATGTAGCTTCACACATTTGTGATATAAGTGATATAGCTTCAAATGCAGACGAAACAAACGAGCTAGCTTCACATCCAAGCGAAACAAATGATTTACCTTCAAATCAATTCGAAGTAGAAGGCTTAGCTTCAAATCGATGCGGAACAAATGATTTTGCTTCAAATACTTGCGATATAAGTGATATAGATTCCACTGCAGGCCAAACAAACGAGTTAGCTTCAAATCCATGCTAAATAAATGAGTTAGCATCAGATACTTGCGATATAAGTGATATAGCTTCAAATGCAAGGGAAACAAACGAGTTAGCTTCAAATCCATGCAAAACACATGATTTAACATCAAATCAATGCGATATAGAAGGTTTGGCTTCAAATCCATGCGAAACAAATGATTTAGCTTCAGATACTAGCGATATATGTGATATTGCTTCAAGTGCAGAAGAAACAAACGAGATAGCTTCAAATCCATTCGGAACACATGATTTAGCTTAAAATTCATGCGATTTAGATGGTTTAGCTTCAAATCCATGCGAAACAAATGATAGACCTGCAAACACTTGGGATATGGGTGATATAGCTTCAGCTGCATGCGAAACAAACGAGTTAGCTTCAAGTCCATGCGATGGAGAAGGTTTAGCTTCAAATCCATGCGAAACAAATGATTTAGCTTCAAATACTTGGGATATAAGTGATATAGCTTCAAATGCAGACGAAACAAACAAGTTAGCTTCAAATCCATGCGAAACACATGATTAAACCGAAAATCAATGCGATGTAGAAGGTTTAGCTTCAAATCCGTGCGAAACAAATGATTTAGCTTCAGATACTTACGATATAAGTGATATAGCATCAAATGCAGGCGAGACGAACGAGTTAGCTGCAAATCCATGCGAAACACATGATTTAGCTTCAAATCTATGCGATGTAGATGGTTTAGCTTCAAATCCATGCGAAACCAATGATTTAGGTTCAGATACTTGCGATATAAGTGATATAGATTCAAATGCAGACGAAACAAACGAGATAACTTCAAATCCATACGACACAAATGATTTAGTTTCAGATACTTGCGATATAAGTGATATTCCTCCAAATTCAGACGAAACAAACGAGTTAGCTTCAAATCCATGCGAAACAAATGATTTAGCTTCAAACACTTGGGATATAAGTGATATAGCTTCAAATGCAGGGGAAACACATTATTTAGATGCAAATCAATGCGATGTAGAAGGTTTAGCTTCAAATCCATGCGAAACAACTGATTTAGTATCAGATACTTGCGGTATAAATGATATAGCTTCAAATGCAGGGGATACAAACGAATTAGCTTCAAATCCATGCGAAACACATGATTAAGCTTCAAGTCAGTGCGATGTAGAAAGTTTAGCTTCCAATCCAAGCGAAACACATGATTTAGCTTAAAATTCATGCGATTTAGATGGTTTAGCTTCAAATCCATGCGAAACAAATGATAGAGCTGCAAACACTTGGGATATGGGTGATATAGTTTCAGCTGCATGCGAAACAAACGAGTTAGCTTCAAGTCCATGCGATGTAGAAGGTTTAGCTTCAAACCCATGCGAAACAAATGATTTAGTTTCAGATACTTGCGATATAAGTGACATACCTCCAAATGCAGACGAAACAAACGAGTTAGCTTCAAATCCATGCGAAACAAATGATTTAGCTTCAAACACTTGGGATATAAGTGAAATAGCTTCAAATGCAGACGAAACAAACGAGTTAGTTCAAATCCTTGCGAAAAACATCATTTAGATGCAAAGCAATGCGATGTAGAAGGTTCAGCTTCAAATCCATGCGAAACAAATGATTTAGTATCAGATACTTGCGATATAAATGATATAGCTTCAAATGCAGGGGATAGAAACGAATTAGCTTCAAATCCACGTGAAACACATGATTAAGCTTCAAATCAATGCGATGTAGAAGGTTTAGCTTCAAATTCATGCGAAACAAATGATTTAGCTTAAACACTTGGGATATAAGTGATATAGCTTCAAATGCAGCCGAAACAAATGAGTTAGCTTCACATCCAAGCGAAAGACATGATTTAGCATTAAATCAATGCGATGTAGAAGGTTTAGATACAAATCCATGCGAAACAAATGATTTAGCATCAAACACTCGGGATATAAGTGATATAGCTTCAAATGCAGACGAATCAAACGAGTTAGCTTCAAAATGCATGCGATACACATCATTTAGCTTCAAAGCAATGCGAAGTAGAAGGCTTAGCTTCAAATCCATGCGGAACAAATGATTTATCTTCAGATAATTGCGTTATAAGCGATATACGTTCAAATGCAGACGAAAAAACGAGCTGGCTTCAACTCCATGCGTCACACATGATTAAGCTTCAAATCAATGCGATGTAGAAGGCTTAGCTTCAAATCCATGCGGAACAAATGATTTAGCTTCAAATGCTTGCGATATAAGTGATATAGCTTCAAATGCAGGCGAAACAAACGAGTAAGATTCAAATCCATGCGAAACACATAATTTAGCTGCAAATCAATGCGATGTAGAAGGTATAGCTTCAAGTCAAAGCGAAACACATGATTTAGCACATGAACTTGCGATATAAGTGATATAGCTTCAAATGCAGGGGAAACAAACGAGTTAGCTTCATATGCATGCAAAACACATGATTTAGCTTCAAATCAATGCGATGTAGATCGTTTAGCTTTAAATCCAAGCGAAACAAATGATGTAGCTACACACATTTGGGATATAAGTGATATAGCTTCAAATGCAGACGAAACAAACGAGCTAGCTTCACATCCAAGCGAAACAAATGATTTAGCTTCAAATCAATTCGATGTAGAAGGCTTAGCTTCAAATCGATGAGGAACAAATGATTTTGCTTCAAATACTTGCGATATAAGTGATATAGATTCAACTGCAGGCCAAACAAACGAGTTAGCTTCAAATCCATGCGAAATAAATGACTTAGCATCAGATACTTGCGATATAAGTGATATAGCTTCAAATGCAAGGGAAACAATCGAGTTAGCTTCAAATCCATGCAAAACAAATGATTTAACATCAAATCAATGCGATATAGAAGGTTTGGCATCAAATCCATGCGAAACAAATGATTTAGCTTCAGATACTTGCGATATAAGTGATATAGCATCAAATGCAGGCGAAACGAACGAGTTAGCTGCAAATCCATGCGAAACACATGATATAGCTGCAAATCAAAGCGATGTTGAAGGTTTAGCTTCAAATCCATGCGAAACAAATGATTTAGCTTCAGATACTAGCGATATATGTGATATTGCTTTAAGTGCAAACGAAACAAACGAGTTAGCTTCAAATCCATGCGGAACACATGATTTAGCTTCAAACACTTGGGATATAAGTGATATAGCTTCAAATGCAGACGAAACAAACGAGTTAGCTTCAAATCCATGCGAAACAAATGATTTAGCTTCAAACACTTGGGATATAAGTGATATAGCTTCAAATGCAGACGAAACAAATGAGTTAGCTTCAGATCCAAGCGAAACACATGAGTTAGCATCAAATCAATGCGATGTAGAAGGTTTAGATACAAATCCATGCGAAACAAATGATTTAGCATCAAACACTCGGGATATAAGTGATATAGCTTCAAATGCAGACGAAACAAATGAGTTAGCTTCACATCCAAGCGAAACACATGATTTAGCATCAAATCAATGCGATGTAGAAGGTATAGCTTCAAGTCAAAGCGAAACACATGATTTAGCACATGAACTTGCGATATAAGTGATATAGCTTCAAATGCAGGGGAAACAAACGAGTTAGCTTCAAATGCATGCAAAACACATGATTTAGCTTCAAATCAATGCGATGTAGATCGTTTAGCTTTAAATCCAAGCGAAACAAATGATGTAGCTACACACATTTGGGATATAAGTGATATAGCTTCAAATGCAACTGAAACAAACGGGTTAGCTTCAAATCCATGCAAAACACATGATTTAACATCAAATCAATGCGATATAGAAGGTTTGGCTTCAAATCCATGCGAAACTAATGATTTAGCTTCCGATACTTGCGATATAAGTGATATAGCATCAAATAAATACCAAACAAACGAGTTAGCTTCAAATCCATGCGAAACAAATGATTTAGCTTCAAACACTTGGGATATAAGTGATATAGCTTCAAATGCAGACGAAACAAACGAGTTAGTTCAAATCCTTGTGAAAAACATCATTTAGATGCAAAGCAATGAGATGTAGAAGGTTTATCTTCAAATCCATGCGAAACAAATGATTTAGTATCAGATACTTGCGATATAAATGATATAGCTTCAAATGCAGGGGATAGAAACGAATTAGCTTCAAATCCACGTGAAACACATGATTAAGCTTCAAATCAATGCGATGTAGAAGGTTTAGCTTCAAATTCATGCGAAACAAATGATTTAGCTTCAAACACTTGGGATATAAGTGATATAGCATCAAATGCAGACGAAACAAATGAGTTAGCTTCACATCCAAGCGAAACACATGATTTAGCATCAAATCAATGCGATGTAGAAGGTTTAGCTTCAAATTCATGCGAAACAAATGATTTAGCTTAAACACTTGGGATATAAGTGATATAGCTTCAAATGCAGCCGAAACAAATGAGTTAGCTTCACATCCAAGCGAAAGACATGATTTAGCATTAAATCAATGCGATGTAGAAGGTTTAGATACAAATCCATGCGAAACAAATGATTTAGCATCAAACACTCGGGATATAAGTGATATAGCTTCAAATGCAGACGAATCAAACGAGTTAGCTTCAAAATGCATGCGATACACATCATTTAGCTTCAAAGCAATGCGAAGTAGAAGGCTTAGCTTCAAATCCATGCGGAACAAATGATTTATCTTCAGATAATTGCGTTATAAGCGATATACGTTCAAATGCAGACGAAAAAACGAGCTGGCTTCAACTCCATGCGTCACACATGATTAAGCTTCAAATCAATGCGATGTAGAAGGCTTAGCTTCAAATCCATGCGGAACAAATGATTTAGCTTCAAATGCTTGCGATATAAGTGATATAGCTTCAAATGCAGGCGAAACAAACGAGTAAGATTCAAATCCATGCGAAACACATAATTTAGCTGCAAATCAATGCGATGTAGAAGGTATAGCTTCAAGTCAAAGCGAAACACATGATTTAGCACATGAACTTGCGATATAAGTGATATAGCTTCAAATGCAGGGGAAACAAACGAGTTAGCTTCATATGCATGCAAAACACATGATTTAGCTTCAAATCAATGCGATGTAGATCGTTTAGCTTTAAATCCAAGCGAAACAAATGATGTAGCTACACACATTTGGGATATAAGTGATATAGCTTCAAATGCAGACGAAACAAACGAGCTAGCTTCACATCCAAGCGAAACAAATGATTTAGCTTCAAATCAATTCGATGTAGAAGGCTTAGCTTCAAATCGATGAGGAACAAATGATTTTGCTTCAAATACTTGCGATATAAGTGATATAGATTCAACTGCAGGCCAAACAAACGAGTTAGCTTCAAATCCATGCGAAATAAATGACTTAGCATCAGATACTTGCGATATAAGTGATATAGCTTCAAATGCAAGGGAAACAATCGAGTTAGCTTCAAATCCATGCAAAACAAATGATTTAACATCAAATCAATGCGATATAGAAGGTTTGGCATCAAATCCATGCGAAACAAATGATTTAGCTTCAGATACTTGCGATATAAGTGATATAGCATCAAATGCAGGCGAAACGAACGAGTTAGCTGCAAATCCATGCGAAACACATGATATAGCTGCAAATCAAAGCGATGTTGAAGGTTTAGCTTCAAATCCATGCGAAACAAATGATTTAGCTTCAGATACTAGCGATATATGTGATATTGCTTTAAGTGCAAACGAAACAAACGAGTTAGCTTCAAATCCATGCGGAACACATGATTTAGCTTCAAACACTTGGGATATAAGTGATATAGCTTCAAATGCAGACGAAACAAACGAGTTAGCTTCAAATCCATGCGAAACAAATGATTTAGCTTCAAACACTTGGGATATAAGTGATATAGCTTCAAATGCAGACGAAACAAATGAGTTAGCTTCAGATCCAAGCGAAACACATGAGTTAGCATCAAATCAATGCGATGTAGAAGGTTTAGATACAAATCCATGCGAAACAAATGATTTAGCATCAAACACTCGGGATATAAGTGATATAGCTTCAAATGCAGACGAAACAAATGAGTTAGCTTCACATCCAAGCGAAACACATGATTTAGCATCAAATCAATGCGATGTAGAAGGTATAGCTTCAAGTCAAAGCGAAACACATGATTTAGCACATGAACTTGCGATATAAGTGATATAGCTTCAAATGCAGGGGAAACAAACGAGTTAGCTTCAAATGCATGCAAAACACATGATTTAGCTTCAAATCAATGCGATGTAGATCGTTTAGCTTTAAATCCAAGCGAAACAAATGATGTAGCTACACACATTTGGGATATAAGTGATATAGCTTCAAATGCAACTGAAACAAACGGGTTAGCTTCAAATCCATGCAAAACACATGATTTAACATCAAATCAATGCGATATAGAAGGTTTGGCTTCAAATCCATGCGAAACTAATGATTTAGCTTCCGATACTTGCGATATAAGTGATATAGCATCAAATAAATACCAAACAAACGAGTTAGCTTCAAATCCATGCGAAACAAATGATTTAGCTTCAAACACTTGGGATATAAGTGATATAGCTTCAAATGCAGACGAAACAAACGAGTTAGTTCAAATCCTTGTGAAAAACATCATTTAGATGCAAAGCAATGAGATGTAGAAGGTTTATCTTCAAATCCATGCGAAACAAATGATTTAGTATCAGATACTTGCGATATAAATGATATAGCTTCAAATGCAGGGGATAGAAACGAATTAGCTTCAAATCCACGTGAAACACATGATTAAGCTTCAAATCAATGCGATGTAGAAGGTTTAGCTTCAAATTCATGCGAAACAAATGATTTAGCTTCAAACACTTGGGATATAAGTGATATAGCATCAAATGCAGACGAAACAAATGAGTTAGCTTCACATCCAAGCGAAACACATGATTTAGCATCAAATCAATGCGATGTAGAAGGTTTAGATACAAATCCATGCGAAACAAATGATTTAGCATCAAACACTCGGGATATAAGTGATATAGCTTCAAATGCAGACGAATCAAACGAGTTAGCTTCAAAATGCATGCGATACACATGATTTAGCTTCAAATCAATGCGAAGTAGAACGCTTAGCTTCAAATCCATGCGGAACAAATGATTTATCTTCAGATAATTGGGTTATAAGCGATATACGTTCAAATGCAGACGAAACAAACGAGCTGGCTTCAACTCCATGCGACACACATGATTAAGCTTCAAATCAATGCGATGTAGTAGGCTTAGCTTCAAATCCATGCGGAACAAATGTTTTAGCTTCAAATGCTTGCGATTTAAGTGATATAGCTTCAAATGCAGGCGAAACAAACGAGTAAGATTCAAATCCATGCGAAACACATAATTTAGCTGCAAATCAATGCGATGTAGAAGGTATAGCTTCAAGTCAAAGCGAAACACATGATTTAGCACATGAACTTGCGATATAAGTGATATAGCTTCAAATGCAGGGGAAACAAACGAGTTAGCTTCAAATGCATGCAAAACACATGATTTAGCTTCAAATCAATGCGATGTAGATCGTTTAGCTTAAAATCCAAGCGAAACAAATGATATAGCTTCACACATTTGGGATATAAGTGATATAGCTTCAAATGCAGACGAAACAAACAAGTTAGTTCAAATCCTTGCGAAAAACATCGTTTAGATGCAAAGCAATGCGATGTAGAAGGTTTAGCTTCAAATCCATGCGAAACAAATGATTTAGTATCAGATACTTGCGATATAAATGATATAGCTTCAAATGCAGGGGATAGAAACGAATTAGCTTCAAATCCATGTGAAACACATGATTAAGCTTCAAATCAATGCAATGTAGAAGGTTTAGCTTCAAATTCATGCGAAACAAATGATTTAGCTTCAAACACTTGGGATATAAGTGATACAGCTTCAAATGCAGACGAAACAAATGAGTTAGCTTCACATCCAAGCGAAACACATGATTTAGCATCAAATCAATGCGATGTAGAAGGTTTAGATACAAATCCATGCGAAACAAATGATTTAGCATCAAACACTCGGGATATAAGTGATATAGCTTCAAATGCAGACGAATCAAACGAGTTAGCTTCAAAATGCATGCGATACACATGATTTAGCTTCAAATCAATGCGAAGTAGAAGGCCTAGCTTCAAATCCATGCCTAACAAATGTTTTATCTTCAGATAATTGCGTTATAAGCGATATACGTTCAAATGCAGACGAAACAAACGAGCTGGCTTCAACTCCATGCGTCACACATGATTAAGCTTCAAATCAATGCGATGTAGAAGGCTTAGCTTCAAATCCATGCAGAACAAATGATTTAGCTTCAAATGCTTGCGATATAAGTGATATAGCTTCAAATGCAGGCGAAACAAACGAGTAAGATTCAAATCCATGCGAAACACATAATTTAGCTGCAAATCAATGCGATGTAGAAGGTATACCTTCAAGTCAAAGCGAAACACATGATTTAGCACATGAACTTGCGATATAAGTGATATAGCTTCAAATGCAGGGGAAACAAACGAGTTAGCTTCAAATGCATGCAAAACACATGATTTAGCTTCAAATCAATGCGATGTAGATCGTTTAGCTTAAAATCCAAGAGAAACAAATGATGTAGCTTCACACATGTGGGATATAAGTGATATAGCTTCAAATGCAGACGAAACAAACGAGCTAGCTTCACATCCAAGCGAAAAAAATGATTTAGCTTCAAATCAATTCGAAGTAGAAGGCTTAGCTTCAAATCGATGCGGAACAAATGATTTTGCTTCAAATACTTGCGATATAAGTGATATAGATTCAACTGCAGGCCAAACAAACGAGTTAGCTTCAAATCCATGCGAAATAAATGACTTAGCATCAGATACTTGCGATGTAAGTGATATAGTTTCAAATGCAAGGGAAACAAACGAGTTAGCTTCAAATCCATGCAAAACACATGATTTATCATCAAATCAATGCGATATAGAAGGTTTGGCTTCAAATCCATGCGAAACAAATGATTTAGCTTCAGATACTTGCGATATAAGTGATATAGCATCAAATGCAGGCGAAACGAACGAGTTAGCTGCAAATCCATGCGAAACACATGATATAGCTGCAAATCAAAGCGATGTTGAAGGTTTAGCTTCAAATCCATGCGAAACAAATGATTTAGCTTCTGATACTAGCGATATGCGTGATATTGCTTTAAGTGCAGACGAAACTAACGAGTTAGCTTCAAATCCATGCGGAACACATGATTTAGCTTAAAATTCATGCGATTTAGATGGTTTAGCTTCAAATCCATGAGAAACAAATGATTGAGCTGCAAACACTTGGGATATGGGTGATATATCTTCAGCTGCATGCGAAACAAACGAGATAGCTTCAAGTCCATGCGATGTAGAAGGTTTAGCTTCAAATCCATGCGAAACAAATGTTTTAGCTTCAGATACTAGCGATATATGTGATATTGCTTTAAGTGCAGACGAAACAAACGAGTTAGCTTCAAATCCATGCGGAACACATGATTTAGCTTAAAATTCATGCGATTTAGATGGTTTAGCTTCAAATCCATGCGAAACAAATGATAGAGCTGCAAACACTTGGAATATGGGTGATATAGTTTCAGCTGCATGCGAAACAAACGAGTTAGCTTCAAGTCCATGCGATGTAGAAGGTTTAGCTTCAAATCCATGCGAAACAAATGATTTAGTTTCAGATACTTGCGATATAAGTGATATACCTCCAAATGCAGACGAAACAAACGAGTTAGCTTCAAATCCATGCGAAACAAATGATTTAGCTTCAAACACTTGGGATATAAGTGATATAGCTTCAAATGCAGACGAAACAAATGAGTTAGCTTCAGATCCAAGCGAAACACATGATTTAGCATCAAATCAATGCGATATAGAAGGTTTAGATACAAATCCATGCGAAACAAATGATTTAGCATCAAACACTCGGGATATAAGTGATATAGCTTCAAATGCAGACGAATCAAACGAGTTAGCTTCAAAATGCATGCGATACACATGATTTAGCTTCAAATCAATGCGAAGTAGAAGGCTTAGCTTCAAATCCATGCGGAACAAATGATTTAGCTTCAAATGCTTGCGATATAAGTGATATAGCTTCAAATGCAGGCGAAACAAACGAGTAAGATTCAAATCCATGCGAAACACATAATTTAGCTGCAAATCAATTCGATGTAGAAGGTTTTAGATACAAATCCATGCGAAACAAATGATTTAGCATCAAACACACGGGATATAAGTGATATAGCTTCAAATACAGACGAATCAAACGAGTTAGCTTCAAAATGCATGCGAAACACATGATTTAGCTTCAAATCAATGCGAAGTAGAAGGCTTAGCTTCAAATCCATGCGGAACAAATGATTTAGCTTCAAATGCTTGCGATATAAGTGATATAGCTTCAAATGCAGGCGAAACAAACGAGCAAGATTCAAATCCATGCGAAACACATAATTTAGCTGCAAATCAATGCGATGTAGAAGGTATAGTTTCAAGTCAAAGCGAAACACATGATTTAGCACATGAACTTGCGATATAAGTGATATAGCTTCAAATGCAGGGGAATCAAACCAGTTAGCTTCAAATGCATGCGAAACACATGATTTAGCTTCAGATCAATGCGATGTAGATCGTTTAGCTTAAAATCCAAGCGAAATAAATGATATAGCTTCACACATTTGGGATATAAGTGATATAGCTTCAAATGCAGACGAAACAAACGAGCTAGCTTCACATTCAAGCGAAACAAATGATTTAGCTTCAAATCAATTCGAAGTAGAAGGCTTAGCTTCAAATCGATGCGGAACAAATGATTTTGCTTCAAATACTTGCGATATAAATGATATAGCATCAAATGCAGGCGAAACGAACGAGTTAGCTGCAAATCCATGCGAAACACATGATATAGCTGCAAATCAAAGCGAAGTTGAAGGTTTAGCTTCAAATCCATGCGAAACAAATGATTTAGCTTCTGATACTAGCGATATATGTGATATTGCTTTAAGTGCAGACGAAACTAACGAGTTAGCTTCAAATCCATGCGGAACACATGATTTAGCTTAAAATTCATGCGATTTAGATGGTTTAGCTTCAAATCCATGCGAAACAAATGATTGAGCTGCAAACACTTGGGATATGGGTGATATAGCTTCCGCTGCATGCGAAACAAATGAGATAGCTTCAAGTCCATGCGATGTAGAAGGTTTAGCTTCAAATCCATGCGAAACAAATGATTTAGCTTCAGATACTTGCGATATAAGTGATATAGCATCAAATGCAGGCGAAACGAACGAGTTAGCTTCAAATCCATGCGAAACAAATGATTTAGCTTCAAACACTTGGGATATAAGTGATATAGCTTCAAATGCAGACGAAACAAACGAGTTAGTTCAAATCCTTGCGAAAAACATCATTTAGATGCAAAGCAATGCGATGTAGAAGGTTTAGCTTCAAATCCATGCGAAACAAATGATTTAGTATCAGATACTTGCGATATAAATGATATAGCTTCAAATGCAGGGGACAGAAACGAATTAACTTCAAATCCATGTGAAACACATGATTAAGCTTCAAATCAATGCAATGTAGAAGGTTTAGCTTCAAATTCATGCGAAACAAATGATTTAGCTTCAAACACTTGGGATATAAGTGATATAGCTTCAAATGCAGACGAAACAAATGAGTTAGCTTCACATCCAAGCGAAACACATGATTTAGCATCAAATCAATGCGATGTAGAAGGTTTAGATACAAATCCATGCGAAACAAATGATTTTGCTTCAAATACTTGCGATATAAGTGATATAGATTCCACTGCAGGCCAAACAAACGAGTTAGCTTCAAATCCATGCTAAATAAATGAGTTAGCATCAGATACTTGCGATATAAGTGATATAGCTTCAAATGCAAGGGAAACAAACGAGTTAGCTTCAAATCCATGCAAAACACATGATTTAACATCAAATCAATGCGATATAGAAGGTTTGGCTTCAAATCCATGCGAAACAAATGATTTAGCTTCAGATACTAGCGATATATGTGATATTGCTTCAAGTGCAGAAGAAACAAACGAGATAGCTTCAAATCCATTCGGAACACATGATTTAGCTTAAAATTCATGCGATTTAGATGGTTTAGCTTCAAATCCATGCGAAACAAATGATAGACCTGCAAACACTTGGGATATGGGTGATATAGCTTCAGCTGCATGCGAAACAAACGAGTTAGCTTCAAGTCCATGCGATGGAGAAGGTTTAGCTTCAAATCCATGCGAAACAAATGATTTAGCTTCAAATACTTGGGATATAAGTGATATAGCTTCAAATGCAGACGAAACAAACAAGTTAGCTTCAAATCCATGCGAAACACATGATTAAACCGAAAATCAATGCGATGTAGAAGGTTTAGCTTCAAATCCGTGCGAAACAAATGATTTAGCTTCAGATACTTACGATATAAGTGATATAGCATCAAATGCAGGCGAGACGAACGAGTTAGCTGCAAATCCATGCGAAACACATGATTTAGCTTCAAATCTATGCGATGTAGATGGTTTAGCTTCAAATCCATGCGAAACCAATGATTTAGGTTCAGATACTTGCGATATAAGTGATATAGATTCAAATGCAGACGAAACAAACGAGATAACTTCAAATCCATACGACACAAATGATTTAGTTTCAGATACTTGCGATATAAGTGATATTCCTCCAAATTCAGACGAAACAAACGAGATAGCTTCAAATCCATGCGAAACAAATGATTTAGCTTCAAACACTTGGGATATAAGTGATATAGCTTCAAATGCAGGGGAAACACATTATTTAGATGCAAATCAATGCGATGTAGAAGGTTTAGCTTCAAATCCATGCGAAACAACTGATTTAGTATCAGATACTTGCGGTATAAATGATATAGC
This sequence comes from Megalopta genalis, assembly GCF_051020955.1. Taxonomy (NCBI): domain Eukaryota; kingdom Metazoa; phylum Arthropoda; class Insecta; order Hymenoptera; family Halictidae; genus Megalopta; species Megalopta genalis. The sequence continues at coordinate 89,954 of NW_027476564.1, read as the reverse complement.
TTCAAATGCAGGGGATACAAACGAATTAGCTTCAAATCCATGCGAAACACATGATTAAGCTTCAAGTCAGTGCGATGTAGAAAGTTTAGCTTCCAATCCAAGCGAAACACATGATTTAGCTTAAAATTCATGCGATTTAGATGGTTTAGCTTCAAATCCATGCGAAACAAATGATAGAGCTGCAAACACTTGGGATATGGGTGATATAGTTTCAGCTGCATGCGAAACAAACGAGTTAGCTTCAAGTCCATGCGATGTAGAAGGTTTAGCTTCAAACCCATGCGAAACAAATGATTTAGTTTCAGATACTTGCGATATAAGTGACATACCTCCAAATGCAGACGAAACAAACGAGTTAGCTTCAAATCCATGCGAAACAAATGATTTAGCTTCAAACACTTGGGATATAAGTGAAATAGCTTCAAATGCAGACGAAACAAACGAGTTAGTTCAAATCCTTGCGAAAAACATCATTTAGATGCAAAGCAATGCGATGTAGAAGGTTCAGCTTCAAATCCATGCGAAACAAATGATTTAGTATCAGATACTTGCGATATAAATGATATAGCTTCAAATGCAGGGGATAGAAACGAATTAGCTTCAAATCCACGTGAAACACATGATTAAGCTTCAAATCAATGCGATGTAGAAGGTTTAGCTTCAAATTCATGCGAAACAAATGATTTAGCTTAAACACTTGGGATATAAGTGATATAGCTTCAAATGCAGACGAAACAAATGAGTTAGCTTCACATCCAAGCGAAAGACATGATTTAGCATTAAATCAATGCGATGTAGAAGGTTTAGATACAAATCCATGCGAAACAAATGATTTAGCATCAAACACTCGGGATATAAGTGATATAGCTTCAAATGCAGACGAATCAAACGAGTTAGCTTCAAAATGCATGCGATACACATCATTTAGCTTCAAAGCAATGCGAAGTAGAAGGCTTAGCTTCAAATCCATGCGGAACAAATGATTTATCTTCAGATAATTGCGTTATAAGCGATATACGTTCAAATGCAGACGAAAAAACGAGCTGGCTTCAACTCCATGCGTCACACATGATTAAGCTTCAAATCAATGCGATGTAGAAGGCTTAGCTTCAAATCCATGCGGAACAAATGATTTAGCTTCAAATGCTTGCGATATAAGTGATATAGCTTCAAATGCAGGCGAAACAAACGAGTAAGATTCAAATCCATGCGAAACACATAATTTAGCTGCAAATCAATGCGATGTAGAAGGTATAGCTTCAAGTCAAAGCGAAACACATGATTTAGCACATGAACTTGCGATATAAGTGATATAGCTTCAAATGCAGGGGAAACAAACGAGTTAGCTTCATATGCATGCAAAACACATGATTTAGCTTCAAATCAATGCGATGTAGATCGTTTAGCTTTAAATCCAAGCGAAACAAATGATGTAGCTACACACATTTGGGATATAAGTGATATAGCTTCAAATGCAGACGAAACAAACGAGCTAGCTTCACATCCAAGCGAAACAAATGATTTAGCTTCAAATCAATTCGATGTAGAAGGCTTAGCTTCAAATCGATGAGGAACAAATGATTTTGCTTCAAATACTTGCGATATAAGTGATATAGATTCAACTGCAGGCCAAACAAACGAGTTAGCTTCAAATCCATGCGAAATAAATGACTTAGCATCAGATACTTGCGATATAAGTGATATAGCTTCAAATGCAAGGGAAACAATCGAGTTAGCTTCAAATCCATGCAAAACAAATGATTTAACATCAAATCAATGCGATATAGAAGGTTTGGCATCAAATCCATGCGAAACAAATGATTTAGCTTCAGATACTTGCGATATAAGTGATATAGCATCAAATGCAGGCGAAACGAACGAGTTAGCTGCAAATCCATGCGAAACACATGATATAGCTGCAAATCAAAGCGATGTTGAAGGTTTAGCTTCAAATCCATGCGAAACAAATGATTTAGCTTCAGATACTAGCGATATATGTGATATTGCTTTAAGTGCAAACGAAACAAACGAGTTAGCTTCAAATCCATGCGGAACACATGATTTAGCTTCAAACACTTGGGATATAAGTGATATAGCTTCAAATGCAGACGAAACAAACGAGTTAGCTTCAAATCCATGCGAAACAAATGATTTAGCTTCAAACACTTGGGATATAAGTGATATAGCTTCAAATGCAGACGAAACAAATGAGTTAGCTTCAGATCCAAGCGAAACACATGAGTTAGCATCAAATCAATGCGATGTAGAAGGTTTAGATACAAATCCATGCGAAACAAATGATTTAGCATCAAACACTCGGGATATAAGTGATATAGCTTCAAATGCAGACGAAACAAATGAGTTAGCTTCACATCCAAGCGAAACACATGATTTAGCATCAAATCAATGCGATGTAGAAGGTATAGCTTCAAGTCAAAGCGAAACACATGATTTAGCACATGAACTTGCGATATAAGTGATATAGCTTCAAATGCAGGGGAAACAAACGAGTTAGCTTCAAATGCATGCAAAACACATGATTTAGCTTCAAATCAATGCGATGTAGATCGTTTAGCTTTAAATCCAAGCGAAACAAATGATGTAGCTACACACATTTGGGATATAAGTGATATAGCTTCAAATGCAACTGAAACAAACGGGTTAGCTTCAAATCCATGCAAAACACATGATTTAACATCAAATCAATGCGATATAGAAGGTTTGGCTTCAAATCCATGCGAAACTAATGATTTAGCTTCCGATACTTGCGATATAAGTGATATAGCATCAAATAAATACCAAACAAACGAGTTAGCTTCAAATCCATGCGAAACAAATGATTTAGCTTCAAACACTTGGGATATAAGTGATATAGCTTCAAATGCAGACGAAACAAACGAGTTAGTTCAAATCCTTGTGAAAAACATCATTTAGATGCAAAGCAATGAGATGTAGAAGGTTTATCTTCAAATCCATGCGAAACAAATGATTTAGTATCAGATACTTGCGATATAAATGATATAGCTTCAAATGCAGGGGATAGAAACGAATTAGCTTCAAATCCACGTGAAACACATGATTAAGCTTCAAATCAATGCGATGTAGAAGGTTTAGCTTCAAATTCATGCGAAACAAATGATTTAGCTTCAAACACTTGGGATATAAGTGATATAGCATCAAATGCAGACGAAACAAATGAGTTAGCTTCACATCCAAGCGAAACACATGATTTAGCATCAAATCAATGCGATGTAGAAGGTTTAGATACAAATCCATGCGAAACAAATGATTTAGCATCAAACACTCGGGATATAAGTGATATAGCTTCAAATGCAGACGAATCAAACGAGTTAGCTTCAAAATGCATGCGATACACATGATTTAGCTTCAAATCAATGCGAAGTAGAACGCTTAGCTTCAAATCCATGCGGAACAAATGATTTATCTTCAGATAATTGGGTTATAAGCGATATACGTTCAAATGCAGACGAAACAAACGAGCTGGCTTCAACTCCATGCGACACACATGATTAAGCTTCAAATCAATGCGATGTAGTAGGCTTAGCTTCAAATCCATGCGGAACAAATGTTTTAGCTTCAAATGCTTGCGATTTAAGTGATATAGCTTCAAATGCAGGCGAAACAAACGAGTAAGATTCAAATCCATGCGAAACACATAATTTAGCTGCAAATCAATGCGATGTAGAAGGTATAGCTTCAAGTCAAAGCGAAACACATGATTTAGCACATGAACTTGCGATATAAGTGATATAGCTTCAAATGCAGGGGAAACAAACGAGTTAGCTTCAAATGCATGCAAAACACATGATTTAGCTTCAAATCAATGCGATGTAGATCGTTTAGCTTAAAATCCAAGCGAAACAAATGATATAGCTTCACACATTTGGGATATAAGTGATATAGCTTCAAATGCAGACGAAACAAACAAGTTAGTTCAAATCCTTGCGAAAAACATCGTTTAGATGCAAAGCAATGCGATGTAGAAGGTTTAGCTTCAAATCCATGCGAAACAAATGATTTAGTATCAGATACTTGCGATATAAATGATATAGCTTCAAATGCAGGGGATAGAAACGAATTAGCTTCAAATCCATGTGAAACACATGATTAAGCTTCAAATCAATGCAATGTAGAAGGTTTAGCTTCAAATTCATGCGAAACAAATGATTTAGCTTCAAACACTTGGGATATAAGTGATACAGCTTCAAATGCAGACGAAACAAATGAGTTAGCTTCACATCCAAGCGAAACACATGATTTAGCATCAAATCAATGCGATGTAGAAGGTTTAGATACAAATCCATGCGAAACAAATGATTTAGCATCAAACACTCGGGATATAAGTGATATAGCTTCAAATGCAGACGAATCAAACGAGTTAGCTTCAAAATGCATGCGATACACATGATTTAGCTTCAAATCAATGCGAAGTAGAAGGCCTAGCTTCAAATCCATGCCTAACAAATGTTTTATCTTCAGATAATTGCGTTATAAGCGATATACGTTCAAATGCAGACGAAACAAACGAGCTGGCTTCAACTCCATGCGTCACACATGATTAAGCTTCAAATCAATGCGATGTAGAAGGCTTAGCTTCAAATCCATGCAGAACAAATGATTTAGCTTCAAATGCTTGCGATATAAGTGATATAGCTTCAAATGCAGGCGAAACAAACGAGTAAGATTCAAATCCATGCGAAACACATAATTTAGCTGCAAATCAATGCGATGTAGAAGGTATACCTTCAAGTCAAAGCGAAACACATGATTTAGCACATGAACTTGCGATATAAGTGATATAGCTTCAAATGCAGGGGAAACAAACGAGTTAGCTTCAAATGCATGCAAAACACATGATTTAGCTTCAAATCAATGCGATGTAGATCGTTTAGCTTAAAATCCAAGAGAAACAAATGATGTAGCTTCACACATGTGGGATATAAGTGATATAGCTTCAAATGCAGACGAAACAAACGAGCTAGCTTCACATCCAAGCGAAAAAAATGATTTAGCTTCAAATCAATTCGAAGTAGAAGGCTTAGCTTCAAATCGATGCGGAACAAATGATTTTGCTTCAAATACTTGCGATATAAGTGATATAGATTCAACTGCAGGCCAAACAAACGAGTTAGCTTCAAATCCATGCGAAATAAATGACTTAGCATCAGATACTTGCGATGTAAGTGATATAGTTTCAAATGCAAGGGAAACAAACGAGTTAGCTTCAAATCCATGCAAAACACATGATTTATCATCAAATCAATGCGATATAGAAGGTTTGGCTTCAAATCCATGCGAAACAAATGATTTAGCTTCAGATACTTGCGATATAAGTGATATAGCATCAAATGCAGGCGAAACGAACGAGTTAGCTGCAAATCCATGCGAAACACATGATATAGCTGCAAATCAAAGCGATGTTGAAGGTTTAGCTTCAAATCCATGCGAAACAAATGATTTAGCTTCTGATACTAGCGATATGCGTGATATTGCTTTAAGTGCAGACGAAACTAACGAGTTAGCTTCAAATCCATGCGGAACACATGATTTAGCTTAAAATTCATGCGATTTAGATGGTTTAGCTTCAAATCCATGAGAAACAAATGATTGAGCTGCAAACACTTGGGATATGGGTGATATATCTTCAGCTGCATGCGAAACAAACGAGATAGCTTCAAGTCCATGCGATGTAGAAGGTTTAGCTTCAAATCCATGCGAAACAAATGTTTTAGCTTCAGATACTAGCGATATATGTGATATTGCTTTAAGTGCAGACGAAACAAACGAGTTAGCTTCAAATCCATGCGGAACACATGATTTAGCTTAAAATTCATGCGATTTAGATGGTTTAGCTTCAAATCCATGCGAAACAAATGATAGAGCTGCAAACACTTGGAATATGGGTGATATAGTTTCAGCTGCATGCGAAACAAACGAGTTAGCTTCAAGTCCATGCGATGTAGAAGGTTTAGCTTCAAATCCATGCGAAACAAATGATTTAGTTTCAGATACTTGCGATATAAGTGATATACCTCCAAATGCAGACGAAACAAACGAGTTAGCTTCAAATCCATGCGAAACAAATGATTTAGCTTCAAACACTTGGGATATAAGTGATATAGCTTCAAATGCAGACGAAACAAATGAGTTAGCTTCAGATCCAAGCGAAACACATGATTTAGCATCAAATCAATGCGATATAGAAGGTTTAGATACAAATCCATGCGAAACAAATGATTTAGCATCAAACACTCGGGATATAAGTGATATAGCTTCAAATGCAGACGAATCAAACGAGTTAGCTTCAAAATGCATGCGATACACATGATTTAGCTTCAAATCAATGCGAAGTAGAAGGCTTAGCTTCAAATCCATGCGGAACAAATGATTTAGCTTCAAATGCTTGCGATATAAGTGATATAGCTTCAAATGCAGGCGAAACAAACGAGTAAGATTCAAATCCATGCGAAACACATAATTTAGCTGCAAATCAATTCGATGTAGAAGGTTTTAGATACAAATCCATGCGAAACAAATGATTTAGCATCAAACACACGGGATATAAGTGATATAGCTTCAAATACAGACGAATCAAACGAGTTAGCTTCAAAATGCATGCGAAACACATGATTTAGCTTCAAATCAATGCGAAGTAGAAGGCTTAGCTTCAAATCCATGCGGAACAAATGATTTAGCTTCAAATGCTTGCGATATAAGTGATATAGCTTCAAATGCAGGCGAAACAAACGAGCAAGATTCAAATCCATGCGAAACACATAATTTAGCTGCAAATCAATGCGATGTAGAAGGTATAGTTTCAAGTCAAAGCGAAACACATGATTTAGCACATGAACTTGCGATATAAGTGATATAGCTTCAAATGCAGGGGAATCAAACCAGTTAGCTTCAAATGCATGCGAAACACATGATTTAGCTTCAGATCAATGCGATGTAGATCGTTTAGCTTAAAATCCAAGCGAAATAAATGATATAGCTTCACACATTTGGGATATAAGTGATATAGCTTCAAATGCAGACGAAACAAACGAGCTAGCTTCACATTCAAGCGAAACAAATGATTTAGCTTCAAATCAATTCGAAGTAGAAGGCTTAGCTTCAAATCGATGCGGAACAAATGATTTTGCTTCAAATACTTGCGATATAAATGATATAGCATCAAATGCAGGCGAAACGAACGAGTTAGCTGCAAATCCATGCGAAACACATGATATAGCTGCAAATCAAAGCGAAGTTGAAGGTTTAGCTTCAAATCCATGCGAAACAAATGATTTAGCTTCTGATACTAGCGATATATGTGATATTGCTTTAAGTGCAGACGAAACTAACGAGTTAGCTTCAAATCCATGCGGAACACATGATTTAGCTTAAAATTCATGCGATTTAGATGGTTTAGCTTCAAATCCATGCGAAACAAATGATTGAGCTGCAAACACTTGGGATATGGGTGATATAGCTTCCGCTGCATGCGAAACAAATGAGATAGCTTCAAGTCCATGCGATGTAGAAGGTTTAGCTTCAAATCCATGCGAAACAAATGATTTAGCTTCAGATACTTGCGATATAAGTGATATAGCATCAAATGCAGGCGAAACGAACGAGTTAGCTTCAAATCCATGCGAAACAAATGATTTAGCTTCAAACACTTGGGATATAAGTGATATAGCTTCAAATGCAGACGAAACAAACGAGTTAGTTCAAATCCTTGCGAAAAACATCATTTAGATGCAAAGCAATGCGATGTAGAAGGTTTAGCTTCAAATCCATGCGAAACAAATGATTTAGTATCAGATACTTGCGATATAAATGATATAGCTTCAAATGCAGGGGACAGAAACGAATTAACTTCAAATCCATGTGAAACACATGATTAAGCTTCAAATCAATGCAATGTAGAAGGTTTAGCTTCAAATTCATGCGAAACAAATGATTTAGCTTCAAACACTTGGGATATAAATGATATAGCTTCAAATGCAGACGAAACAAATGAGTTAGCTTCACATCCAAGCGAAACACATGATTTAGCATCAAATCAATGCGATGTAGAAGGTTTAGATACAAATCCATGCGAAACAAATGATTTAGCATCAAACACTCGGGATATAAGTGATATAGCTTCAAATGCAGACGAATCAAACGAGTTAGCTTCAAAATGCATGCGATACACATGATTTAGCTTCAAATCAATGCGAAGTAGATTGCTTAGCTTCAAATCCATGCGGAACAAATGATTTATCTTCAGATAATTGGGTTATAAGCGATATACGTTCAAATGCAGACGAAACAAACGAGCTGGCTTCAACTCCATGCGACACACATGATTAAGCTTCAAATCAATGCGATGTAGTAGGCTTAGCTTCAAATCCATGCGGAACAAATGTTTTAGCTTCAAATGCTTGCGATTTAAGTGATATAGCTTCAAATGCAGGCGAAACAAACGAGTAAGATTCAAATCCATGCGAAACACATAATTTAGCTGCAAATCAATGCGATGTAGATGGTATAGCTTCAAGTCAAAGCGAAACACATGATTTAGCACATGAACTTGCGATATAAGTGATATAGCTTCAAATGCAGGGGAAACAAACGAGTTAGCTTCAAATGCATGCAAAACACATGATTTAGCTTCAAATCAATGCGATGTAGATCGTTTAGCTTAAAATCCAAGCGAAACAAATGATATAGCTTCACACATTTGGGATATAAGTGATATAGCTCCAAATGCAGACGAAACAAACAAGTTAGTTCAAATCCTTGCGAAAAACATCATTTAGATGCAAAGCAATGCGATGTAGAAGGTTTAGCTTCAAATCCATGCGAAACAAATGATTTAGTATCAGATACTTGCGATATAAATGATATAGCTTCAAATGCAGGGGATAGAAACGAATTAGCTTCAAATCCATGTGAAACACATGATTAAGCTTCAAATCAATGCAATGTAGAAGGTTTAGCTTCAAATTCATGCGAAACAAATGATTTAGCTTCAAACACTTGGGATATAAGTGATACAGCTTCAAATGCAGACGAAACAAATGAGTTAGCTTCACATCCAAGCGAAACACATGATTTAGCATCAAATCAATGCGATGTAGAAGGTTTAGATACAAATCCATGCGAAACAAATGATTTAGCATCAAACACTCGGGATATAAGTGATATAGCTTCAAATGCAGACGAATCAAACGAGTTAGCTTCAAAATGCATGCGATACACATGATTTAGCTTCAAATCAATGCGAAGTAGAAGGCCTAGCTTCAAATCCATGCCTAACAAATGTTTTATCTTCAGATAATTGCGTTATAAGCGATATACGTTCAAATGCAGACGAAACAAACGAGCTGGCTTCAACTCCATGCGTCACACATGATTAAGCTTCAAATCAATGCGATGTAGAAGGCTTAGCTTCAAATCCATGCAGAACAAATGATTTAGCTTCAAATGCTTGCGATATAAGTGATATAGCTTCAAATGCAGGCGAAACAAACGAGTAAGATTCAAATCCATGCGAAACACATAATTTAGCTGCAAATCAATTCGATGTAGAAGGTATAGCTTCAAGTCAAAGCGAAACACATGATTTAGCACATGAACTTGCGATATAAGTGATATAGCTTCAAATGCAGGGGAAACAAACGAGTTAGCTTCAAATGCATGCAAAACACATGATTTAGCTTCAAATCAATGCGATGTAGATCGTTTAGCTTAAAATCCAAGAGAAACAAATGATGTAGCTTCACACATGTGGGATATAAGTGATATAGCTTCAAATGCAGACGAAACAAACGAGCTAGCTTCACATCCAAGCGAAATAAATGACTTAGCATCAGATACTTGCGATGTAAGTGATATAGTTTCAAATGCAAGGGAAACAAACGAGTTAGCTTCAAATCCATGCAAAACACATGATTTATCATCAAATCAATGCGATATAGAAGGTTTGGCTTCAAATCCATGCGAAACAAATGATTTAGCTTCAGATACTTGCGATATAAGTGATATAGCATCAAATGCAGGCGAAACGAACGAGTTAGCTGCAAATCCATGCGAAACACATGATATAACTGCAAATCAAAGCGATGTTGAAGGTTTAGCTTCAAATCCATGCGAAACAAATGATTTAGCTTCTGATACTAGCGATATGCATGATATTGCTTTAAGTGCAGACGAAACTAACGAGTTAGCTTCAAATCCATGCGGAACACATGATTTAGCTTAAAATTCATGCGATTTAGATGGTTTAGCTTCAAATCCATGAGAAACAAATGATTGAGCTGCAAACACTTGGGATATGGGTGATATATCTTCAGCTGCATGCGAAACAAACGAGATAGCTTCAAGTCCATGCGATGTAGAAGGTTTAGCTTCAAATCCATGCGAAACAAATGTTTTAGCTTGAGATACTAGCGATATATGTGATATTGCTTTAAGTGCAGACGAAACAAACGAGTTAGCTTCAAATCCATGCGGAACACATGATTTAGCTTAAAATTCATGCGATTTAGATGGTTTAGCTTCAAATCCATGCGAAACAAATGATAGAGCTGCAAACACTTGGAATATGGGTGATATAGTTTCAGCTGCATGCGAAACAAACGAGTTAGCTTCAAGTCCATGCGATGTAGAAGGTTTAGCTTCAAATCCATGCGAAACAAATGATTTAGTTTCAGATACTTGCGATATAAGTGATATACCTACAAATGCAGACGAAACAAACGAGTTAGCTTCAAATCCATGCGAAACAAATGATTTAGCTTCAAACACTTGGGATATAAGTGATATAGCTTCAAATGCAGACGAAAGAAATGAGTTAGCTTCAGATCCAAGCGAAACACATGATTTAGCATCAAATCAATGCGATATAGAAGGTTTAGATACAAATCCATGCGAAACAAATGATTTAGCATCAAACACTCGGGATATAAGTGATATAGCTTCAAATGCAGACGAATCAAACGAGTTAGCTTCAAAATGCATGCGATACACATGATTTAGCTTCAAATCAATGCGAAGTAGAAGGCTTAGCTTCAAATCCATGCGGAACAAATGATTTAGCTTCAAATGCTTGCGATATAAGTGATATAGCTTCAAATGCAGGCGAAACAAACGAGTAAGATTCAAATCCATGCGAAACACATAATTTAGCTGCAAATCAATTCGATGTAGAAGGTATAGCTTCAAGTCAAAGCGAAACACATGATTTAGCACATGAACTTGCGATATAAGTGATATAGCTTCAAATGCAGGGGAAACAAACGAGTTAGCTTCAAATGCATGCAAAACACATGATTTAGCTTCAAATCAATGCGATGTAGATCGTTTAGCTTAAAATCCAAGCGAAACAAATGATATAGCTTCACACATTTGGGATATAAGTGATATAGATTCAACTGCAGGCCAAACAAACGAGTTAGCTTCAAATCCATGCGAAATAAATGACTTAGCATCAGATACTTGCGATATAAGTGATATAGCTTCAAATGCAAGGGAAACAAACGAGTTAGCTTCAAATCCATGCAAAACAAATGATTTAACATCAAATAAATGCGATATAGAATGTTTGGCATCAAATCCATGCGAAACAAATGATTTAGCTTCAGATACTTGCGATATAAGTGATATAGCATCAAATGCAGGCGAAACGAACGAGTTAGCTGCAAATCCATGCGAAACACATGATATAGCTGCAAATCAAAGCGATGTTGAAGGTTTAGCTTCAAATCCATGCGAAACAAATGATTTAGCTTTAGATACTAGCGATATATGTGATATTGCTTTAAGTGCAAACGAAACAAACGAGTTAGCTTCAAATCCATGCGGAACACATGATTTAGCTTAAAATTCATGCGATTTAGTTGGTTTAGCTTCAAATCCATGCGAAACAAATGATAGAGCTGCAAACACATGGGATATGGGTGATATAGTTTCAGCTGCATGCGAAACAAACGAGTTAGCTTCAAATCCATGCGAAACAAATGATTTAGCTTCAAACACTTGGGACATAAGTGATATAGCTTCAAATGCAGACGAAACAAACGAGTTAGTTCAAATCCTTGCGAAAAACATCATTTAGATGCAAAGCAATGCGATGTAGAAGGTTTAGCTTCAAATCCATGCGAAACAAATGATTTAGTATCAGATACTTGCGATATAAATGATATAGCTTCAAATGCAGGGGATACAAACGAATTAGCTTCAACTCCATGCGACACATATGATTAAGCTTCAAATCAATGCGATGTAGTAGGCTTAGCTTCAAATCCATGCGGAACAAATGTTTTAGCTTCAAATGCTTGCGATTTAAGTGATATAGCTTCAAATGCAGACGAAACAAATGAGTTAGCTTCAAAATGCATGCGATACACATGATTTAGCTTCAAATCAATGCGAAGTAGATTGCTTAGCTTCAAATCCATGCGGAACAAATGATTTAACTTCAGATAATTGCGTTATAAGCGATATACGTTCAAATGCAGACGAAAAAACGAGCTGGCTTCAACTCCATGCGTCACACATGATTAAGCTTCAAATCAATGCGATGTAGAAGGCTTAGCTTCAAATCCATGCGGAACAAATGATTTAGCTTCAAATGCTTGCGATATAAGTGATATAGCTTCAAATGCAGGCGAAACAAACGAGTAAGATTCAAATCCATGCGAAATAAATGACTTAGCATCAGATACTTGCGATATAAGTGATATAGCTTCAAATGCAAGGGAAACAAACGAGTTAGCTTCAAATCCATGCAAAACAAATGATTTAACATCAAATAAATGCGATATAGAAGGTTTGGCATCAAATCCATGCGAAACAAATGATTTAGCTTCAGATACTTGCGATATAAGTGATATAGCATCAAATGCAGGCGAAACGAACGAGTTAGCTGCAAATCCATGCGAAACACATGATATAGCTGCAAATCAAAGCGATGTTGAAGGTTTAGCTTCAAATCCATGCGAAACAAATGATTTATCTTCAGATACTAGCGATATATGTGATATTGCTTTAAGTGCAGACGAAACAAACGAGTTAGCTTCAAATCTATGCGGAACACATGATTTAGCTTAAAATTCATGCGATTTAGATGGTTTAGCTTCAAATCCATGCGAAACAAATGATAGAGCTGCAAACACTTGGGATATGGGTGATATAGCTTCCGCTGCATGCGAAACAAACGAGATAGCTTCAAGTCCATGCGATGTAGAAGGTTTAGCTTCAAATCCATGCGAAACAAATGATTTAGCTTCAGATACTTGCGATATAAGTGATATAGCATCAAATGCAGGCGAAACGAACGAGTTAGCTTCAAATCCATGCGAAACAAATGATTTAGCTTCAAACACTTGGGATATAAGTGATATAGCTTCAAATGCAGACGAAACAAACGAGTTAGTTCAAATCCTTGCGAAAAACATCATTTAGATGCAAAGCAATGCGATGTAGAAGGTTTAGCTTCAAATCCATGCGAAACAAATGATTTAGTATCAGATACTTGCGATATAAATGATATAGCTTCAAATGCAGGGGATAGAAACGAATTAGCTTCAAATCCATGTGAAACACATGATTAAGCTTCAAATCAATGCAATGTAGAAGGTTTAGCTTCAAATTCATGCGAAACAAATGATTTAGCTTCAAACACTTGGGATATAAGTGATATAGCTTCAAATGCAGACGAAACAAATGAGTTAGCTTCACATCCAAGCGAAACACATGATTTAGCATCAAATCAATGCGATGTAGAAGGTTTTAGATACAAATCCATGCGAAACAAATGATTTAGCATCAAACACACGGGATATAAGTGATATAGCTTCAAATACAGACGAATCAAACGAGTTAGCTTCAAAATGCATGCGAAACACATGATTTAGCTTCAAATCAATGCGAAGTAGAAGGCTTAGCTTCAAATCCATGCGGAACAAATGATTTAGCTTCAAATGCTTGCGATATAAGTGATATAGATTCAAATGCAGGCGAAACAAACGAGCAAGATTCAAATCCATGCGAAACACATAATTTAGCTGCAAATCAATGCGATGTAGAAGGTATAGTTTCAAGTCAAAGCGAAACACATGATTTAGCACATGAACTTGCGATATAAGTGATATAGCTTCAAATGCAGGGGAATCAAACGAGTTAGCTTCAAATGCATGCGAAACACATGATTTAGCTTCAAATCAATGCGATGTAGATCGTTTAGCTTAAAATCCAAGCGAAATAAATGATATAGCTTCACACATTTGGGATATAAGTGATATAGCTTCAAATGCAGACGAAACAAACGAGCTAGCTTCACATTCAAGCGAAACAAATGATTTAGCTTCAAATCAATTCGAAGTAGAAGGCTTAGCTTCAAATCGATGCGGAACAAATGATTTTGCTTCAAATACTTGCGATATAAATGATATAGATTCAACTGCAGGCCATACAAACGAGTTAGCTTCTAATCCATGCGAAATAAATGACTTAGCATCAGATACTTGCGATATAAGTGATATAGCTTCAAATGCAAGGGAAACAAACGAGTTAGCTTCAAATCCATGCAAAACACATGATTTAACATCAAATCAATGCGATATAGAAGGTTTGGCTTCAAATCCATGCGAAACAAATGATTTAGCTTCAGATACTTGCGATATAAGTGATATAGCATCAAATGCAGGCGAAACGAACGAGTTAGCTGCAAATCCATGCGAAACACATGATATAGCTGCAAATCAAAGCGAAGTTGAAGGTTTAGCTTCAAATCCATGCGAAACAAATGATTTAGCTTCTGATACTAGCGATATATGTGATATTGCTTTAAGTGCAGACGAAACTAACGAGTTAGCTTCAAATCCATGCGGAACACATGATTTAGCTTAAAATTCATGCGATTTAGATGGTTTAGCTTCAAATCCATGCGAAACAAATGATTGAGCTGCAAACACTTGGGATATGGGTGATATAGTTTCCGCTGCATGCGAAACAAACGAGATAGCTTCAAGTCCATGCGATGTAGAAGGTTTAGCTTCAAATCCATGCGAAACAAATGATTTAGCTTCAGATACTTGCGATATAAGTGATATAGCATCAAATGCAGGCGAAACGAACGAGTTAGCTTCAAATCCATGCGAAACACATAATTTAGCTGCAAATCAATGCGATGTAGATGGTATAGCTTCAAGTCAAAGCGAAACACATGATTTAGCACATGAACTTGCGATATAAGTGATATAGCTTCAAATGCAGGGGAAACAAACGAGTTAGCTTCAAATGCATGCAAAACACATGATTTAGCTTCAAATCAATGCGATGTAGATCGTTTAGCTTAAAATCCAAGCGAAACAAATGATATAGCTTCACACATTTGGGATATAAGTGATATAGCTTCAAATGCAGACGAAACAAACAAGTTAGTTCAAATCCTTGCGAAAAACATCATTTAGATGCAAAGCAATGCGATGTAGAAGGTTTAGCTTCAAATCCATGCGAAACAAATGATTTAGTATCAGATACTTGCGATATAAATGATATAGCTTCAAATGCAGGGGATAGAAACGAATTAGCTTCAAATCCATGTGAAACACATGATTAAGCTTCAAATCAATGCAATGTAGAAGGTTTAGCTTCAAATTCATGCGAAACAAATGATTTAGCTTCAAACACTTGGGATATAAGTGATACAGCTTCAAATGCAGACGAAACAAATGAGTTAGCTTCACATCCAAGCGAAACACATGATTTAGCATCAAATCAATGCGATGTAGAAGGTTTAGATACAAATCCATGCGAAACAAATGATTTAGCATCAAACACTCGGGATATAAGTGATATAGCTTCAAATGCAGACGAATCAAACGAGTTAGCTTCAAAATGCATGCGATACACATGATTTAGCTTCAAATCAATGCGAAGTAGAAGGCCTAGCTTCAAATCCATGCCTAACAAATGTTTTATCTTCAGATAATTGCGTTATAAGCGATATACGTTCAAATGCAGACGAAACAAACGAGCTGGCTTCAACTCCATGCGTCACACATGATTAAGCTTCAAATCAATGCGATGTAGAAGGCTTAGCTTCAAATCCATGCGGAACAAATGATTTAGCTTCAAATGCTTGCGATATAAGTGATATAGCTTCAAATGCAGACGAAACAAATGAGTTAGCTTCAGATCCAAGCGAAACACATGATTTAGCATCAAATCAATGCGATATAGAAGGTTTAGATACAAATCCATGCGAAACAAATGATTTAGCATCAAACACTCGGGATATAAGTGATATAGCTTCAAATGCAGACGAATCAAACGAGTTAGCTTCAAAATGCATGCGATACACATGATTTAGCTTCAAATCAATGCGAAGTAGAAGGCTTAGCTTCAAATCCATGCGGAACAAATGATTTAGCTTCAAATGCTTGCGATATAAGTGATATAGCTTCAAATGCAGGCGAAACAAACGAGTAAGATTCAAATCCATGCGAAACACATAATTTAGCTGCAAATCAATTCGATGTAGAAGGTATAGCTTCAAGTCAAAGCGAAACACATGATTTAGCACATGAACTTGCGATATAAGTGATATAGCTTCAAATGCAGGGGAAACAAACGAGTTAGCTTCAAATGCATGCAAAACACATGATTTAGCTTCAAATCAATGCGATGTAGATCGTTTAGCTTAAAATCCAAGCGAAACAAATGATATAGCTTCACACATTTGGGATATAAGTGATATAGATTCAACTGCAGGCCAAACAAACGAGTTAGCTTCAAATCCATGCGAAATAAATGACTTAGCATCAGATACTTGCGATATAAGTGATATAGCTTCAAATGCAAGGGAAACAAACGAGTTAGCTTCAAATCCATGCAAAACAAATGATTTAACATCAAATAAATGCGATATAGAAGGTTTGGCATCAAATCCATGCGAAACAAATGATTTAGCTTCAGATACTTGCGATATAAGTGATATAGCATCAAATGCAGGCGAAACGAACGAGTTAGCTGCAAATCCATGCGAAACACATGATATAGCTGCAAATCAAAGCGATGTTGAAGGTTTAGCTTCAAATCCATGCGAAACAAATGATTTAGCTTTAGATACTAGCGATATATGTGATATTGCTTTAAGTGCAAACGAAACAAACGAGTTAGCTTCAAATCCATGCGGAACACATGATTTAGCTTAAAATTCATGCGATTTAGTTGGTTTAGCTTCAAATCCATGCGAAACAAATGATAGAGCTGCAAACACTTGGGATATGGGTGATATAGTTTCAGCTGCATGCGAAACAAACGAGTTAGCTTCAAATCCATGCGAAACAAATGATTTAGCTTCAAACACTTGGGACATAAGTGATATAGCTTCAAATGCAGACGAAACAAACGAGTTAGTTCAAATCCTTGCGAAAAACATCATTTAGATGCAAAGCAATGCGATGTAGAAGGTTTAGCTTCAAATCCATGCGAAACAAATGATTTAGTATCAGATACTTGCGATATAAATGATATAGCTTCAAATGCAGGGGATACAAACGAATTAGCTTCAACTCCATGCGACACATATGATTAAGCTTCAAATCAATGCGATGTAGTAGGCTTAGCTTCAAATCCATGCGGAACAAATGTTTTAGCTTCAAATGCTTGCGATTTAAGTGATATAGCTTCAAATGCAGACGAAACAAATGAGTTAGCTTCAAAATGCATGCGATACACATGATTTAGCTTCAAATCAATGCGAAGTAGATTGCTTAGCTTCAAATCCATGCGGAACAAATGATTTAACTTCAGATAATTGCGTTATAAGCGATATACGTTCAAATGCAGACGAAAAAACGAGCTGGCTTCAACTCCATGCGTCACACATGATTAAGCTTCAAATCAATGCGATGTAGAAGGCTTAGCTTCAAATCCATGCGGAACAAATGATTTAGCTTCAAATGCTTGCGATATAAGTGATATAGCTTCAAATGCAGGCGAAACAAACGAGTAAGATTCAAATCCATGCGAAATAAATGACTTAGCATCAGATACTTGCGATATAAGTGATATAGCTTCAAATGCAAGGGAAACAAACGAGTTAGCTTCAAATCCATGCAAAACAAATGATTTAACATCAAATAAATGCGATATAGAAGGTTTGGCATCAAATCCATGCGAAACAAATGATTTAGCTTCAGATACTTGCGATATAAGTGATATAGCATCAAATGCAGGCGAAACGAACGAGTTAGCTGCAAATCCATGCGAAACACATGATATAGCTGCAAATCAAAGCGATGTTGAAGGTTTAGCTTCAAATCCATGCGAAACAAATGATTTATCTTCAGATACTAGCGATATATGTGATATTGCTTTAAGTGCAGACGAAACAAACGAGTTAGCTTCAAATCTATGCGGAACACATGATTTAGCTTAAAATTCATGCGATTTAGATGGTTTAGCTTCAAATCCATGCGAAACAAATGATAGAGCTGCAAACACTTGGGATATGGGTGATATAGCTTCCGCTGCATGCGAAACAAACGAGATAGCTTCAAGTCCATGCGATGTAGAAGGTTTAGCTTCAAATCCATGCGAAACAAATGATTTAGCTTCAGATACTTGCGATATAAGTGATATAGCATCAAATGCAGGCGAAACGAACGAGTTAGCTTCAAATCCATGCGAAACAAATGATTTAGCTTCAAACACTTGGGATATAAGTGATATAGCTTCAAATGCAGACGAAACAAACGAGTTAGTTCAAATCCTTGCGAAAAACATCATTTAGATGCAAAGCAATGCGATGTAGAAGGTTTAGCTTCAAATCCATGCGAAACAAATGATTTAGCATCAAACACTCGGGATATAAGTGATATAGCTTCAAATGCAGACGAATCAAACGAGTTAGCTTCAAAATGCATGCGATACACATGATTTAGCTTCAAATCAATGCGAAGTAGAAGGCCTAGCTTCAAATCCATGCCTAACAAATGTTTTATCTTCAGATAATTGCGTTATAAGCGATATACGTTCAAATGCAGACGAAACAAACGAGCTGGCTTCAACTCCATGCGTCACACATGATTAAGCTTCAAATCAATGCGATGTAGAAGGCTTAGCTTCAAATCCATGCAGAACAAATGATTTAGCTTCAAATGCTTGCGATATAAGTGATATAGCTTCAAATGCAGGCGAAACAAACGAGTAAGATTCAAATCCATGCGAAACACATAATTTAGCTGCAAATCAATTCGATGTAGAAGGTATAGCTTCAAGTCAAAGCGAAACACATGATTTAGCACATGAACTTGCGATATAAGTGATATAGCTTCAAATGCAGGGGAAACAAACGAGTTAGCTTCAAATGCATGCAAAACACATGATTTAGCTTCAAATCAATGCGATGTAGATCGTTTAGCTTAAAATCCAAGAGAAACAAATGATGTAGCTTCACACATGTGGGATATAAGTGATATAGCTTCAAATGCAGACGAAACAAACGAGCTAGCTTCACATCCAAGCGAAATAAATGACTTAGCATCAGATACTTGCGATGTAAGTGATATAGTTTCAAATGCAAGGGAAACAAACGAGTTAGCTTCAAATCCATGCAAAACACATGATTTATCATCAAATCAATGCGATATAGAAGGCTTGGCTTCAAATCCATGCGAAACAAATGATTTAGCTTCAGATACTTGCGATATAAGTGATATAGCATCAAATGCAGGCGAAACGAACGAGTTAGCTGCAAATCCATGCGAAACACATGATATAGCTGCAAATCAAAGCGATGTTGAAGGTTTAGCTTCAAATCCATGCGAAACAAATGATTTAGCTTCTGATACTAGCGATATGCGTGATATTGCTTTAAGTGCAGACGAAACTAACGAGTTAGCTTCAAATCCATGCGGAACACATGATTTAGCTTAAAATTCATGCGATTTAGATGGTTTAGCTTCAAATCCATGAGAAACAAATGATTGAGCTGCAAACACTTGGGATATGGGTGATATATCTTCAGCTGCATGCGAAACAAACGAGATAGCTTCAAGTCCATGCGATGTAGAAGGTTTAGCTTCAAATCCATGCGAAACAAATGTTTTAGCTTGAGATACTAGCGATATATGTGATATTGCTTTAAGTGCAGACGAAACAAACGAGTTAGCTTCAAATCCATGCGGAACACATGATTTAGCTTAAAATTCATGCGATTTAGATGGTTTAGCTTCAAATCCATGCGAAACAAATGATAGAGCTGCAAACACTTGGAATATGGGTGATATAGTTTCAGCTGCATGCGAAACAAACGAGTTAGCTTCAAGTCCATGCGATGTAGAAGGTTTAGCTTCAAATCCATGCGAAACAAATGATTTAGTTTCAGATACTTGCGATATAAGTGATATACCTACAAATGCAGACGAAACAAACGAGTTAGCTTCAAATCCATGCGAAACAAATGATTTAGCTTCAAACACTTGGGATATAAGTGATATAGCTTCAAATGCAGACGAAACAAATGAGTTAGCTTCAGATCCAAGCGAAACACATGATTTAGCATCAAATCAATGCGATATAGAAGGTTTAGATACAAATCCATGCGAAACAAATGATTTAGCATCAAACACTCGGGATATAAGTGATATAGCTTCAAATGCAGACGAATCAAACGAGTTAGCTTCAAAATGCATGCGATACACATGATTTAGCTTCAAATCAATGCGAAGTAGAAGGCTTAGCTTCAAATCCATGCGGAACAAATGATTTAGCTTCAAATGCTTGCGATATAAGTGATATAGCTTCAAATGCAGGCGAAACAAACGAGTAAGATTCAAATCCATGCGAAACACATAATTTAGCTGCAAATCAATTCGATGTAGAAGGTATAGCTTCAAGTCAAAGCGAAACACATGATTTAGCACATGAACTTGCGATATAAGTGATATAGCTTCAAATGCAGGGGAAACAAACGAGTTAGCTTCAAATGCATGCAAAACACATGATTTAGCTTCAAATCAATGCGATGTAGATCGTTTAGCTTAAAATCCAAGCGAAACAAATGATATAGCTTCACACATTTGGGATATAAGTGATATAGATTCAACTGCAGGCCAAACAAACGAGTTAGCTTCAAATCCATGCGAAATAAATGACTTAGCATCAGATACTTGCGATATAAGTGATATAGCTTCAAATGCAAGGGAAACAAACGAGTTAGCTTCAAATCCATGCAAAACAAATGATTTAACATCAAATAAATGCGATATAGAAGGTTTGGCATCAAATCCATGCGAAACAAATGATTTAGCTTCAGATACTTGCGATATAAGTGATATAGCATCAAATGCAGGCGAAACGAACGAGTTAGCTGCAAATCCATGCGAAACACATGATATAGCTGCAAATCAAAGCGATGTTGAAGGTTTAGCTTCAAATCCATGCGAAACAAATGATTTAGCTTTAGATACTAGCGATATATGTGATATTGCTTTAAGTGCAAACGAAACAAACGAGTTAGCTTCAAATCCATGCGGAACACATGATTTAGCTTAAAATTCATGCGATTTAGTTGGTTTAGCTTCAAATCCATGCGAAACAAATGATAGAGCTGCAAACACTTGGGATATGGGTGATATAGTTTCAGCTGCATGCGAAACAAACGAGTTAGCTTCAAATCCATGCGAAACAAATGATTTAGCTTCAAACACTTGGGACATAAGTGATATAGCTTCAAATGCAGACGAAACAAACGAGTTAGTTCAAATCCTTGCGAAAAACATCATTTAGATGCAAAGCAATGCGATGTAGAAGGTTTAGCTTCAAATCCATGCGAAACAAATGATTTAGTATCAGATACTTGCGATATAAATGATATAGCTTCAAATGCAGGGGATACAAACGAATTAGCTTCAACTCCATGCGACACATATGATTAAGCTTCAAATCAATGCGATGTAGTAGGCTTAGCTTCAAATCCATGCGGAACAAATGTTTTAGCTTCAAATGCTTGCGATTTAAGTGATATAGCTTCAAATGCAGACGAAACAAATGAGTTAGCTTCAAAATGCATGCGATACACATGATTTAGCTTCAAATCAATGCGAAGTAGATTGCTTAGCTTCAAATCCATGCGGAACAAATGATTTAACTTCAGATAATTGCGTTATAAGCGATATACGTTCAAATGCAGACGAAAAAACGAGCTGGCTTCAACTCCATGCGTCACACATGATTAAGCTTCAAATCAATGCGATGTAGAAGGCTTAGCTTCAAATCCATGCGGAACAAATGATTTAGCTTCAAATGCTTGCGATATAAGTGATATAGCTTCAAATGCAGGCGAAACAAACGAGTAAGATTCAAATCCATGCGAAATAAATGACTTAGCATCAGATACTTGCGATATAAGTGATATAGCTTCAAATGCAAGGGAAACAAACGAGTTAGCTTCAAATCCATGCAAAACAAATGATTTAACATCAAATAAATGCGATATAGAAGGTTTGGCATCAAATCCATGCGAAACAAATGATTTAGCTTCAGATACTTGCGATATAAGTGATATAGCATCAAATGCAGGCGAAACGAACGAGTTAGCTGCAAATCCATGCGAAACACATGATATAGCTGCAAATCAAAGCGATGTTGAAGGTTTAGCTTCAAATCCATGCGAAACAAATGATTTATCTTCAGATACTAGCGATATATGTGATATTGCTTTAAGTGCAGACGAAACAAACGAGTTAGCTTCAAATCTATGCGGAACACATGATTTAGCTTAAAATTCATGCGATTTAGATGGTTTAGCTTCAAATCCATGCGAAACAAATGATAGAGCTGCAAACACTTGGGATATGGGTGATATAGCTTCCGCTGCATGCGAAACAAACGAGATAGCTTCAAGTCCATGCGATGTAGAAGGTTTAGCTTCAAATCCATGCGAAACAAATGATTTAGCTTCAGATACTTGCGATATAAGTGATATAGCATCAAATGCAGGCGAAACGAACGAGTTAGCTTCAAATCCATGCGAAACAAATGATTTAGCTTCAAACACTTGGGATATAAGTGATATAGCTTCAAATGCAGACGAAACAAACGAGTTAGTTCAAATCCTTGCGAAAAACATCATTTAGATGCAAAGCAATGCGATGTAGAAGGTTTAGCTTCAAATCCATGCGAAACAAATGATTTAGTATCAGATACTTGCGATATAAATGATATAGCTTCAAATGCAGGGGATAGAAACGAATTAGCTTCAAATCCATGTGAAACACATGATTAAGCTTCAAATCAATGCAATGTAGAAGGTTTAGATTCAAATTCATGCGAAACAAATGATTTAGCTTCAAACACTTGGGATATAAGTGATATAGCTTCAAATGCAGACGAAACAAATGAGTTAGCTTCACATCCAAGCGAAACACATGATTTAGCATCAAATCAATGCGATGTAGAAGGTTTTAGATACAAATCCATGCGAAACAAATGATTTAGCATCAAACACACGGGATATAAGTGATATAGCTTCAAATACAGACGAATCAAACGAGTTAGCTTCAAAATGCATGCGAAACACATGATTTAGCTTCAAATCAATGCGAAGTAGAAGGCTTAGCTTCAAATCCATGCGGAACAAATGATTTAGCTTCAAATGCTTGCGATATAAGTGATATAGATTCAAATGCAGGCGAAACAAACGAGCAAGATTCAAATCCATGCGAAACACATAATTTAGCTGCAAATCAATGCGATGTAGAAGGTATAGTTTCAAGTCAAAGCGAAACACATGATTTAGCACATGAACTTGCGATATAAGTGATATAGCTTCAAATGCAGGGGAATCAAACGAGTTAGCTTCAAATGCATGCGAAACACATGATTTAGCTTCAAATCAATGCGATGTAGATCGTTTAGCTTAAAATCCAAGCGAAATAAATGATATAGCTTCACACATTTGGGATATAAGTGATATAGCTTCAAATGCAGACGAAACAAACGAGCTAGCTTCACATTCAAGCGAAACAAATGATTTAGCTTCAAATCAATTCGAAGTAGAAGGCTTAGCTTCAAATCGATGCGGAACAAATGATTTTGCTTCAAATACTTGCGATATAAATGATATAGATTCAACTGCAGGCCATACAAACGAGTTAGCTTCTAATCCATGCGAAATAAATGACTTAGCATCAGATACTTGCGATATAAGTGATATAGCTTCAAATGCAAGGGAAACAAACGAGTTAGCTTCAAATCCATGCAAAACACATGATTTAACATCAAATCAATGCGATATAGAAGGTTTGGCTTCAAATCCATGCGAAACAAATGATTTAGCTTCAGATACTTGCGATATGAGTGATATAGCATCAAATGCAGGCGAAACGAACGAGTTAGCTGCAAATCCATGCGAAACACATGATATAGCTGCAAATCAAAGCGAAGTTGAAGGTTTAGCTTCAAATCCATGCGAAACAAATGATTTAGCTTCTGATACTAGCGATATATGTGATATTGCTTTAAGTGCAGACGAAACTAACGAGTTAGCTTCAAATCCATGCGGAACACATGATTTAGCTTAAAATTCATGCGATTTAGATGGTTTAGCTTCAAATCCATGCGAAACAAATGATTGAGCTGCAAACACTTGGGATATGGGTGATATAGTTTCCGCTGCATGCGAAACAAACGAGATAGCTTCAAGTCCATGCGATGTAGAAGGTTTAGCTTCAAATCCATGCGAAACAAATGATTTAGCTTCAGATACTTGCGATATAAGTGATATAGCATCAAATGCAGGCGAAACGAACGAGTTAGCTTCAAATCCATGCGAAACAAATGATTTAGCTTCAAACACTTGGGATATAAGTGATATAGCTTCAAATGCAGACGAAACAAACGAGTTAGTTCAAATCCTTGCGGAAAACATCATTTAGATGCAAAGCAATGCGATGTAGAAGGTTTAGCTTCAAATCCATGCGAAACAAATGATTTAGTATCAGATACTTGCGATATAAATGATATAGCTTCAAATGCAGGGGACAGAAACGAATTAACTTCAAATCCATGTGAAACACATGATTAAGCTTCAAATCAATGCAATGTAGAAGGTTTAGCTTCAAATTCATGCGAAACAAATGATTTAGCTTCAAACACTTGGGATATAAGTGATATAGCTTCAAATGCAGACGAAACAAATGAGTTAGCTTCACATCCAAGCGAAACACATGATTTAGCATCAAATCAATGCGATGTAGAAGGTTTAGATACAAATCCATGCGAAACAAATGATTTAGCATCAAACACTCGGGATATAAATGATATAGCTTCAAATGCAGACGAATCAAACGAGTTAGCTTCAAAATGCATGCGATACACATGATTTAGCTTCAAATCAATGCGAAGTAGATTGCTTAGCTTCAAATCCATGCGGAACAAATGATTTATCTTCAGATAATTGCGTTATAAGCGATATACGTTCAAATGCAGACGAAACAAATGAGCTGGCTTCAACTCCATGTGTCACACATGATTAAGCTTCAAATCAATGCGATGTAGATCGTTTAGCTTAAAATCCAAGAGAAACAAATGATGTAGCTTCACACATTTGGGATATAAGTGATATAGCTTCAAATGCAGACGAAACAAACGAGTTAGCTTCAAATCCATGCGAAATAAATGACTTAGCATCAGATACTTGCGATATAAGTGATATAGCTTCAAATGCAAGGGAAACAAACGAGTTAGCTTCAAATCCATGCAAAACAAATGATTTAACATCAAATCAATGCGATATAGAAGGTTTGGCTTCAAATCCGTGCGAAACAAATGATTTAGCTTCAGATACTTGCGATATAAGTGATATAGCATCAAATGCAGGCGAAACGAACGACTTAGCAGCAAATCCATGCGAAACACATGATATAGCTGCAAATCAAAGCGATGTTGAAGGTTTAGCTTCAAATCCATGCGAAACAAATGATTTATCTTCAGATACTAGCGATATATGTGATATTGCTTTAAGTGCAGACGAAACAAACGAGTTAGCTTCAAATCTATGCGGAACACATGATTTAGCTTAAAATTCATGCGATTTAGATGGTTTAGCTTCAAATCCATGCGAAACAAATGATAGAGCTGCAAACACTTGGGATATGGGTGATATAGCTTCCGCTGCATGCGAAACAAACGAGATAGCTTCAAGTCCATGCGATGTAGAAGGTTTAGCTTCAAATCCATGCGAAACAAATGATTTAGCTTCAGATACTTGCGATATAAGTGATATAGCATCAAATGCAGGCGAAACGAACGAGTTAGCTTCAAATCCATGCGAAACAAATGATTTAGCTTCAAACACTTGGGATATAAGTGATATAGCTTCAAGTGCAGACGAAACAAACGAGTTAGTTCAAATCCTTGCGAAAAACATCATTTAGATGCAAAGCAATGCGATGTAGAAGGTTTAGCTTCAAATCCATGCGAAACAAATGATTTAGTATCAGATACTTGCGATATAAATGATATAGCTTCAAATGCAGGGGATAGAAACGAATTAGCTTCAAATCCATGTGAAACACATGATTAAGCTTCAAATCAATGCAATGTAGAAGGTTTAGCTTCAAATTCATGCGAAACAAATGATTTAGCTTCAAACACTTGGGATATAAGTGATATAGCTTCAAATGCAGACGAAACAAATGAGTTAGCTTCACATCCAAGCGAAACACATGATTTAGCATCAAATCAATGCGATGTAGAAGGTTTTAGATACAAATCCATGCGAAACAAATGATTTAGCATCAAACACACGGGATATAAGTGATATAGCTTCAAATACAGACGAATCAAACGAGTTAGCTTCAAAATGCATGCGAAACACATGATTTAGCTTCAAATCAATGCGAAGTAGAAGGCTTAGCTTCAAATCCATGCGGAACAAATGATTTAGCTTCAAATGCTTGCGATATAAGTGATATAGATTCAAATGCAGGCGAAACAAACGAGCAAGATTCAAATCCATGCGAAACACATAATTTAGCTGCAAATCAATGCGATGTAGAAGGTATAGTTTCAAGTCAAAGCGAAACACATGATTTAGCACATGAACTTGCGATATAAGTGATATAGCTTCAAATGCAGGGGAATCAAACGAGTTAGCTTCAAATGCATGCGAAACACATGATTTAGCTTCAAATCAATGCGATGTAGATCGTTTAGCTTAAAATCCAAGCGAAATAAATGATATAGCTTCACACATTTGGGATATAAGTGATATAGCTTCAAATGCAGACGAAACAAACGAGCTAGCTTCACATTCAAGCGAAACAAATGATTTAGCTTCAAATCAATTCGAAGTAGAAGGCTTAGCTTCAAATCGATGCGGAACAAATGATTTTGCTTCAAATACTTGCGATATAAATGATATAGATTCAACTGCAGGCCATACAAACGAGTTAGCTTCTAATCCATGCGAAATAAATGACTTAGCATCAGATACTTGCGATATAAGTGATATAGCTTCAAATGCAAGGGAAACAAACGAGTTAGCTTCAAATCCATGCAAAACACATGATTTAACATCAAATCAATGCGATATAGAAGGTTTGGCTTCAAATCCATGCGAAACAAATGATTTAGCTTCAGATACTTGCGATATAAGTGATATAGCATCAAATGCAGGCGAAACGAACGAGTTAGCTGCAAATCCATGCGAAACACATGATATAGCTGCAAATCAAAGCGAAGTTGAAGGTTAAGCTTCAAATCCATGCGAAACAAATGATTTAGTATCAGATACTTGCGATATAAATGATATAGCTTCAAATGCAGGGGACAGAAACGAATTAACTTCAAATCCATGTGAAACACATGATTAAGCTTCAAATCAATGCAATGTAGAAGGTTTAGCTTCAAATTCATGCGAAACAAATGATTTAGCTTCAAACACTTGGGATATAAGTGATATAGCTTCAAATGCAGACGAAACAAATGAGTTAGCTTCACATCCAAGCGAAACACATGATTTAGCATCAAATCAATGCGATGTAGAAGGTTTAGATACAAATCCATGCGAAACAAATGATTTAGCATCAAACACTCGGGATATAAATGATATAGCTTCAAATGCAGACGAATCAAACGAGTTAGCTTCAAAATGCATGCGATACACATGATTTAGCTTCAAATCAATGCGAAGTAGATTGCTTAGCTTCAAATCCATGCGGAACAAATGATTTATCTTCAGATAATTGCGTTATAAGCGATATACGTTCAAATGCAGACGAAACAAATGAGCTGGCTTCAACTCCATGTGTCACACATGATTAAGCTTCAAATCAATGCGATGTAGATCGCTTAGCTTAAAATCCAAGAGAAACAAATGATGTAGCTTCACACATTTGGGATATAAGTGATATAGCTTCAAATGCAGACGAAACAAACGAGCTAGCTTCACATTCAAGCGAAACAAATGATTCAGCTTCAAATCAATTCGAAGTAGAAGGCTTAGCTTCAAATCGATGCGGAACAAATGATTTTGCTTCAAATACTTGCGATATAAGTGATATAGATTCAACTGCAGGCCAAACAAACGAGTTAGCTTCAAATCCATGCGAAATAAATGACTTAGCATCAGATACTTGCGATATAAGTGATATAGCTTCAAATGCAAGGGAAACAAACGAGTTAGCTTCAAATCCATGCAAAACACATGATTTAACATCAAATCAATGCGATATAGAAGGTTTGGCTTCAAATCCATGCGAAACAAATGATTTAGCATCAAACACTCGGGATATAAGTGATATAGCTTCAAATGCAGACGAATCAAACGAGTTAACTTCAAAATGCATGCGATACACATGATTTAGCTTCAAATCAATGCGATGTAGTAGGCTTAGCTTCAAATCCATGCGGAACAAATGATTGAGCTGCAAACACTTGGGATATGGGTGATATAGCTTCAGCTGCATGCGAAACAAACGAGTTAGCTTCAAGTCCATGCGATGTAGAAGGTTTAGCTTCAAATCCATGCGAAACAAATGATTTAGCTTCAGATACTTGCGATATAAGTGATATAGCATCAAATGCAGGCGAAACGAACGAGTTAGCTTCAAATCCATGCGAAACAAATGATTTAGCTTCAAACACTTGGGATATAAGTGATATAGCTTCAAATGCAGACGAAACAAACGAGTTAGCTTCAAATCCATGCGAAACAAATGATTTAGCTTCAAACACTTGGGATATAAGTGATAGAGCTTCAAATGCAGACGAAACAAACGAGTTAGTTCAAATCCTTGCGATAAACATCATTTAGATGCAAAGCAATGCGATGTAGAAGGTTTAGCTTCAAATCCATGCGAAACAAATGATTTAGTATCAGATACTTGCGATATAAATGATATAGCTTCAAATGCTGGGGATAGAAACGAATTAGCTTCAAATCCATGTGAAACACATGATTAAGCTTCAAATCAATGCAATGTAGAAGGTTTAGCTTCAAATTCATGCGAAACAAATGATTTAGCTTCAAACACTTGGGATATAAGTGATACAGCTTCAAATGCAGACGAAACAAAAGAGTTAGCTTCACATCCAAGCGAAAGACATGATTTAGCATTAAATCAATGCGATGTAGAAGGTTTAGATACAAATCCATGCGAAACAAATGATTTAGCATCAAACACTCGGGATATAAGTGATATAGCTTCAAATGCAGACGAATCAAACGAGTTAGCTTCAAAATGCATGCGATACACATCATTTAGCTTCAAATCAATGCGAAGTAGAAGGCTTAGCTTCAAATCCATGCGGAACAAATGATTTATCTTCAGATAATTGCGTTATAAGCGATATACGTTCAAATGCAGACGAAAAAACGAGCTGGCTTCAACTCCATGCGTCACACATGATTAAGCTTCAAATCAATGCGATGTAGAAGGCTTAGCTTCAAATCCATGCGGAACAAATGATTTAGCTTCAAATGCTTGCGATATAAGTGATATAGCTTCAAATGCAGGCGAAACAAACGAGTAAGATTCAAATCCATGCGAAACACATAATTTAGCTGCAAATCAATGCGATGTAGAAGGTATAGCTTCAAGTCAAAGCGAAACACATGATTTAGCACATGAACTTGCGATATAAGTGATATACCTCCAAATGCAGACGAAACAAAGGAGTTAGCTTCAAATCCATGCGAAACAAATGATTTAGTTTCAGATACTTGCGATATAAGTGATATACCTCCAAATGCAGACGAAACAAACGAGTTAGCTTCAAATCCATGCGAAACAAATGATTTAGCTTCAAACACTTGGGATATAAGTGATATAGCTTCAAATGCAGACGAAACAAATGAGTTAGCTTCAGATCCAAGCGAAACACATGATTTAGCATCAAATCAATGCGATGTAGAAGGTTTAGATACAAATCCATGCGAAACAAATGATTTAGCATCAAACACTCGGGATATAAGTGATATAGCTTCAAATGCAGACGAATCAAACGAGTTAGCTTCAAAATGCATGCGATACACATGATTTAGCTTCAAATCAATGCGTAGTAGAAGGCTTAGCTTCAAATCCATGCGGAACAAATGATTTAGCTTCAAATGCTTGCGATATAAGTGATATAGCTTCAAATGCAGGCGAAACAAACGAGTAAGATTCAAATCCATGCGAAACACATAATTTAGCTGCAAATCAATGCGATGTAGAAGGTATAGCTTCAAGTCAAAGCGAAACACATGATTTAGCACATGAACTTGCGATATAAGTGATATAGCTTTAAATGCAGGGGAAACAAACGAGTTAGCTTCAAATGCATGCAAAACACATGATTTAGCTTCAAATCAATGCGATGTAGATCGTTTAGCTTAAAATCCAAGCGAAACAAATGATACAGATTCACACATTTGGGATATAAGTGATATAGCTTCAAATGCAGACGAAACAAACGAGCTAGCTTCACATCCAAGCGAAACAAATGATTTAGCTTCAAATCAATTCGAAGTAGAAGGCTTAGCTTCAAATCGATGAGGAACAAATGATTTTGCTTCAAATACTTGCGATATAAGTGATATAGATTCAACTGCAGGCCAAACAAACGAGTTAGCTTCAAATCCATGCGAAATAAATGACTTAGCATCAGATACTTGCGATATAAGTGATATAGCTTCAAATGCAAGGGAAACAAACGAGTTAGCTTCAAATCCATGCAAAACAAATGATTTAACATCAAATAAATGCGATATAGAAGGTTTGGCATCAAATCCATGCGAAACAAATGATTTAGCTTCTGATACTTGCGATATAAGTGATATAGCATCAAATGCAGGCGAAACGAACGAGTTAGCTGCAAATCCATGCGAAACACATGATATAGCTGCAAATCAAAGCGATGTTGAAGGTTTAGCTTCAAATCCATGCGAAACAAATGATTTAGCTTTAGATACTAGCGATATATGTGATATTGCTTTAAGTGCAAACGAAACAAACGAGTTAGCTTCAAATCCATGCGGAACACATGATTTAGCTTAAAATTCATGCGATTTAGTTGGTTTAGCTTCAAATCCATGCGAAACAAATGATTTAGTATCAGATACTTGCGATATAAATGATATAGCTTCAAATGCTGGGGATAGAAACGAATTAGCTTCAAATCCATGTGAAACACATGATTAAGCTTCAAATCAATGCAATGTAGAAGGTTTAGCTTCAAATTCATGCGAAACAAATGATTTAGCTTCAAACACTTGGGATATAAGTGATACAGCTTCAAATGCAGACGAAACAAATGAGTTAGCTTCACATCCAAGCGAAAGACATGATTTAGCATTAAATCAATGCGATGTAGAAGGTTTAGATACAAATCCATGCGAAACAAATGATTTAGCATCAAACACTCGGGATATAAGTGATATAGCTTCAAATGCAGACGAATCAAACGAGTTAGCTTCAAAATGCATGCGATACACATCATTTAGCTTCAAATCAATGCGAAGTAGAAGGCTTAGCTTCAAATCCATGCGGAACAAATGATTTATCTTCAGATAATTGCGTTATAAGCGATATACGTTCAAATGCAGACGAAAAAACGAGCTGGCTTCAACTCCATGCGTCACACATGATTAAGCTTCAAATCAATGCGATGTAGAAGGCTTAGCTTCAAATCCATGCGGAACAAATGATTTAGCTTCAAATGCTTGCGATATAAGTGATATAGCTTCAAATGCAGGCGAAACAAACGAGTAAGATTCAAATCCATGCGAAACACATAATTTAGCTGCAAATCAATGCGATGTAGAAGGTATAGCTTCAAGTCAAAGCGAAACACATGATTTAGCACATGAACTTGCGATATAAGTGATATACCTCCAAATGCAGACGAAACAAAGGAGTTAGCTTCAAATCCATGCGAAACAAATGATTTAGTTTCAGATACTTGCGATATAAGTGATATACCTCCAAATGCAGACGAAACAAACGAGTTAGCTTCAAATCCATGCGAAACAAATGATTTAGCTTCAAACACTTGGGATATAAGTGATATAGCTTCAAATGCAGACGAAACAAATGAGTTAGCTTCAGATCCAAGCGAAACACATGATTTAGCATCAAATCAATGCGATGTAGAAGGTTTAGATACAAATCCATGCGAAACAAATGATTTAGCATCAAACACTCGGGATATAAGTGATATAGCTTCAAATGCAGACGAATCAAACGAGTTAGCTTCAAAATGCATGCGATACACATGATTTAGCTTCAAATCAATGCGAAGTAGAAGGCTTAGCTTCAAATCGATGAGGAACAAATGATTTTGCTTGAAATACTTGCGATATAAGTGATATAGATTCAACTGCAGGCCAAACAAACGAGTTAGCTTCAAATCCATGCGAAATAAATGACTTAGCATCAGATACTTGCGATATAAGTGATATAGCTTCAAATGCAAGGGAAACAAACGAGTTAGCTTCAAATCCATGCAAAACAAATGATTTAACATCAAATAAATGCGATATAGAAGGTTTGGCATCAAATCCATGCGAAACAAATGATTTAGCTTCAGATACTTGCGATATAAGTGATATAGCATCAAATGCAGGCGAAACGAACGAGTTAGCTGCAAATCCATGCGAAACACATGATATAGCTGCAAATCAAAGCGATGTTGAAGGTTTAGCTTCAAATCCATGCGAAACAAATGATTTAGCTTTAGATACTAGCGATATATGTGATATTGCTTTAAGTGCAAACGAAACAAACGAGTTAGCTTCAAATCCATGCGGAACACATGATTTAGCTTAAAATTCATGCGATTTAGTTGGTTTAGCTTCAAATCCATGCGAAACAAATGATAGAGCTGCAAACACTTGGGATATGGGTGATATAGTTTCAGCTGCATGCGAAACAAACGAGTTAGCTTCAAATCCATGCGAAACAAATGATTTAGCTTCAAACACTTGGGACATAAGTGATATAGCTTCAAATGCAGACGAATCAAACGAGTTAGCTTCAAAATGCATGCGATACACATGATTTAGCTTCAAATCAATGCGATGTAGTAGGCTTAGCTTCAAATCCATGCGGAACAAATGATTGAGCTGCAAACACTTGGGATATGGGTGATATAGCTTCAGCTGCATGCGAAACAAACGAGTTAGCTTCAAGTCCATGCGATGTAGAAGGTTTAGCTTCAAATCCATGCGAAACAAATGATTTAGCTTCAGATACTTGCGATATAAGTGATATAGCATCAAATGCAGGCGAAACGAACGAGTTAGCTTCAAATCCATGCGAAACAAATGATTTAGCTTCAAACACTTGGGATATAAGTGATATAGCTTCAAATGCAGACGAAACAAACGAGTTAGCTTCAAATCCATGCGAAACAAATGATTTAGCTTCAAACACTTGGGATATAAGTGATATAGCTTCAAATGCAGACGAAACAAACGAGTTAGTTCAAATCCTTGCGAAAAACATCATTTAGATGCAAAGCAATGCGATGTAGAAGGTTTAGCTTCAAATCCATGCGAAACAAATGATTTAGTATCAGATACTTGCGATATAAATGATATAGCTTCAAATGCAGGGGATACAAACGAATTAGCTTCAACTCCATGCGACACACATGATTAAGCTTCAAATCAATGCGATGTAGTAGGCTTAGCTTCAAATCCATGCGGAACAAATGTTTTAGCTTCAAATGCTTGCGATTTAAGTGATATAGCTTCAAATGCAGACGAAACAAATGAGTTAGCTTCAAAATGCATGCGATACACATGATTTAGCTTCAAATCAATGCGAAGTAGATTGCTTAGCTTCAAATCCATGCGGAACAAATGATTTAACTTCAGATAATTGCGTTATAAGCGATATACGTTCAAATGCAGACGAAAAAACGAGCTGGCTTCAACTCCATGCGTCACACATGATTAAGCTTCAAATCAATGCGATGTAGAAGGCTTAGCTTCAAATCCATGCGGAACAAATGATTTAGCTTCAAATGCTTGCGATATAAGTGATATAGCTTCAAATGCAGGCGAAACAAACGAGTAAGATTCAAATCCATGCGAAACACATAATTTAGCTGCAAATCAATGCGATGTAGAAGGTATAGCTTCAAGTCAAAGCGAAACACCTGATTTAGCACATGAACTTGCGATATAAGTGATATACCTCCAAATGCAGACGAAACAAACGAGTTAGCTTCAAATCCATGCGAAACAAATGAGTTAGCTTCAAACACTTGGGATATAAGTGATATAGCTTCAAATGCAGACAAAACAAACGAGTTAGTTCAAATCCTTGCGAAAAACATCATTTAGATGCAAAGCAATGCGATGTAGAAGGTTTAGCTTCAAATCCATGCGAAACAAATGATTTAGTATCAGATACTTGCGATATAAATGATATAGCTTCAAATGCAGGGGATAGAAACGAATTAGATTCAAATGCATGCAAAACACATGATTTAGCTTCAAATCAATGCGATGTAGATCGTTTAGCTTAAAATCCAAGAGAAACAAATGATGTAACTTCACACATTTGGGATATAAGTGATATAGCTTCAAATGCCGACGAAACAAACGAGCTAGCTTCACATTCAAGCGAAACAAATGATTTAGCTTCAAATCAATTCGAAGTAGAAGGCTTAGCTTCAAATCGATGCGGAACAAATGATTTAGCTTAAACACTTGGGATATAAGTGATATAGCTTCAAATGCAGACGAAACAAATGAGTTAGCTTCAGATCCAAGCGAAACACATGATTTAGCATCAAATCAATGCGATGTAGAAGGTTTAGATACAAATCCATGCGAAACAAATGATTTAGCATCAAACACTCGGGATATAAGTGATATAGCTTCAAATGCAGGCGAATCAAACGAGTTAGCTTCAAAATGCATGCGATACACATGATTTAGCTTCAAATCAATGCGAAGTAGAAGGCTTAGCTTCAAATCCATGCGGAACAAATGATTTAGCTTCAAATGCTTGCGATATAAGTGATATAGCTTCAAATGCAGGCGAAAAAAACGAGTAAGATTCAACTCCATCCGTCACACATGATTAAGCTTCAAATCAATGCGATGTAGATCGTTTAGCTTAAAATCCAAGAGAAACAAATGATGTAGCTTCACACATTTGGGATATAAGTGATATAGCTTCAAATGCAGACGAAACAAACGAGCTAGCTTCACATTCAAGCGAAACAAATGATTTAGCTTCAAATCAATTCGAAGTAGAAGGCTTAGCTTCAAATCGATGCGGAACAAATGATTTTGCTTCAAATACTTGCGATATAAGTGATATAGATTCAACTGCAGGCCAAACAAACGAGTTAGCTTCAAATCCATGCGAAATAAATGACTTAGCATCAGATACTTGCGATATAAGTGATATAGCTTCAAATGCAAGGGAAACAAACGAGTTAGCTTCAAATCCATGCAAAACACATGATTTAACATCAAATCAATGCGATATAGAAGGTTTGGCTTCAAATCCATGCGAAACAAATGATTTAGATTCAGATACTTGCGATATAAGTGATATAGCATCAAATGCAGGCGAAACGAACGAGTTAGCTGCAAATGCATGCGAAACACATGATATAGCTGCAAATCAAAGCGATGTTGAAGGTTTAGCTTCAAATCCATGCGAAACAAATGATTTAGCATCAAACACTCGGGATATAAGTGATATAGCTTCAAATGCAGACGAATCAAACGAGTTAGCTTCAAAATGCATGCGATACACATGATTTAGCTTCAAATCAATGCGATGTAGTAGGCTTAGCTTCAAATCCATGCGGAACAAATGATTGAGCTGCAAACACTTGGGATATGGGTGATATAGCTTCAGCTGCATGCGAAACAAACGAGTTAGCTTCAAGTCCATGCGATGTGGAAGGTTTAGCTTCAAATCCATGCGAAACAAATGATTTAGCTTCAGATACTTGCGATATAAGTGATATAGCATCAAATGCAGGCGAAACGAACGAGTTAGCTTCAAATCCATGCGAAACAAATGATTTAGCTTCAAACACTTGGGATATAAGTGATATAGCTTCAAATGCAGACGAAACAAACGAGTTAGCTTCAAATCCATGCGAAACAAATGATTTAGCTTCAAACACTTGGGATATAAGTGATATAGCTTCAAATGCAGACGAAACAAACGAGTTAGTTCAAATCCTTGCGAAAAACATCATTTAGATGCAAAGCAATGCGATGTAGAAGGTTTAGCTTCAAATCCATGCGAAACAAATGATTTAGTATCAGATACTTGCGATATAAATGATATAGCTTCAAATGCTGGGGATAGAAACGAATTAGCTTCAAATACATGCGAAACACATGATTTAGCTTCAAATCAATGGGGTGTAGAAGGATTAGCTTCAAATCCATGCGAAGCAAATCATTGAGCTTCAAACACTTAGGATAAATGTGATATAGCTTCAAATGCAGGGGAAACAAACGAGTTAGCTTCAAATCCATGCAAAACACATGGTTAATCTTCAAATCAATGTTATGTCGAAGGTGTAGCTTCAAATCCATACAACACAAATGATTTGGCTTCAGATACTTGCGATATAAGTGATATAGCTTCAAATGCAGGGGAAACGAACGAGTTAGCTTCAAATCCATGCAAAACAAATGATTTAGCTTCAAACAGTTGGGATATAAGTGATATAGCTTCAAATGCGGACGAAACAAACGAGTCAGCTTCAAATCAATGCGAAAGTAGAAGGTTTAGCTTCAAATCCATGCGAAACACATGATTTAGCTGCAAATCAAAGCGATGTAGAAGGTTTAGCTTCTAATCCATAAGACACTAATGATTTAGCTTCATATACTAGAGAAATAAGTGATATAGGTTCAAATGCAGACCAAACAAACGAGTTAGCTTCAAATCCATGCAAAACACATGATTAAGCTTCTAATCGATGCGAAGTAGAAGGATTAGCTTCTAATCCATGCGAAGCAAATGATTGAGCTTCAAACACTTGGGATATAGGTGATATAGCTTCAAATGCCGGCAAAACTAACGAGTTAGCTTCAAATCCAAGCAAAACACATGATTTTGGCGCAAATCGATGCGATGTAGAAGTTTTAGCTTCAAATCTATGCGAAACACATGATTCAGCTTCAAACAATTGCGATATAAGTGATATAGCTTCAAATGCAGGGGAAATAAACGAGTTAGTCTCAAAACCATGCAAAACACATGATTATGCTTCAAATCAATGCTGTGTGGAAGGTTTAGCTTCAAATCCATGCGAAACAAATGATTCAGATTCAAACACTTGGGATATAAGTGATACAGATTCAATTGCATTCGAAACGAAGCAATTAGCTTCAAATCCATGCGAAACACATGAATTAGCTTCAAATCAATGCGATTTAGAAGGTTTAGCTTCAAATCCATGCGAAGAAAATGATTTAGCATCTGATACTTGCGATATAAGTGATATAGCTTCAAATGCAGACGGAAGAAACGAGTTAGATACAAATCCAAGCGAATCACATGATTTAGTGTCAAATCAATGCAATGTAGAAGGTTTAGCTTCAAATCCAAGCGGAACACGTGATTTAGCTTCAAATCAATGCGATGTAGAGGGTTTAGCTTGAAATCCATGCGAGACAAATTATTGAGCTTCAAACACTTGCGATATAAGTGATATAGCTTCCAATGCAGACGAAACAAACAAGCTAGTTTCAAATACAAGCGAAACACATGATTTAGCTTCAAACAATTGGGATATAAGTGATATAGCTTTAAATGCAGACAAATCAAACGAGATAGCTTCAAATCCATGCGAAACACATGATTTAGCTGCAAATCAATGCGATGTAGAAGCTTTAGCTTCAAATCCATGAGGCACAAATGATTTAGCTTCAAACACTTGGGATATATGTGACATAGCTTCAAATGCAGACGAAACAAACGAGTTAGCTTCAAATCCAAGCGAATCACATGATTTAGCTTTAAATCAATGTAATGTGGATAGTATAGATTCAAAAATCGAAGCGAAACAAATTATTTAGCTTCAAATCAATGCGAGGTAGAAGGCTTAGATTCAAATCCATAAGAAACAAATTATTTCGGTTCGGATATTTGCGATATAAGTGATATATCTTCAAATACATACGAAACAAACGAGTTAGCTTCAAATCTAAGCGAAACAAATGATTTAGCTTCGAATCAATGCGATGTAGTAGGTTTAGCTTCAAATTCATGCGAAACCAATGATTTAGCTTTAGATACTTGCGATATAAGTGATATAGTGTCAAATTCAGACGATACAAACGAACCAGAATTAAATCCAAGCGAATCACATGATATAGCTTCAAATCAATGCGGTGTAGAAGGTTTAGCTTCAAATCCATGCGAAACAAATGATTTAGCATCAGATACTTGCGATAAAACTGATATAGCTTCAAATGCTGTGGAAACAAACGAGTTAGCATCAAATCCATGCAAAACACAGGATTCAGCTTCAAATCAATGCGATGTAGAAGGTTCAGCATCAAATCCATGCGGAACAAATGATTAAGCTTCAATTACTTGCGATGTAAGTGATATAGCTACAAATACAGGAGAACCAAACGAGTTAGCATCAAATCCATGCAAAACACATGATTTAGTTACAAATCAATGCGACGTAGAAGGTTTAGCTTCAAATCCAAGCGAAACACATTATTTAGCTCCAAATCAATGCGATGTAGAAGGTTTAGCTTCAAATCCATGCGAAAAAAATGATTTAGCATCAGATACTTGCGACGTAACTGATATAGATTCAAATGCAGGGGAAACAAACGAGTTAGCATAAAGTCCATGCAAAACACATGATTTAGCTTCAAATCAATGCGATGTAGAAGGTATAGCTCCAAATCCATGCGAAACACATGATTTAGCTTCAAATCAATGAGATGTAGAGGGTTTAGCTTCAAATCAATGAGATGTAGAAGGTTAAGCTTCAAATCCATGCGGAACAAATGATTTAGCTTCAGATAGTTGCGTTATAAGCGTTATACGTTCAAATGCAGACAAAGCAAACGAGCTAGCTGCAACTCCATGCGACACACATGGTTTAGCTTCAAATCAATGCGATGTAGAAAGTTTAGCTTCAAATCCATGCGATACAAATGATTTAGGTTCAGATACTTGCGATATATTGATATTGCTTCAAATGCGGGCGAATCAAACGAGTTAGCTTTAAATTCAAGCGAAATACTTGATTTAGCTTCAATTAAATGCGATGTAGAAGGTATAGCTTCAAATCCATGCGACACAAATGATTTAGCTTCATATACTTGCGATATAAATATTGTAGCTTAAAATGCAGGCGAAACAAACGAGTTAGCTTCAAGTCCAAGCGAATCACACGATTAAGCTTCAAATCAATGCGATGTAGAAGGTTTAGATTCAAATCCATGCGACACAAATGATTTAGCTTCAAATACTTGGGATATAAATGATATAGATTCAAATGCAGGCGAAACTAACGAGTTAGCTCCAAATCCATGAGAAACACATGATTTAGCTGCAAATCAATGAGATGTAGAAGGTTTAGCTTCAAATCCATGCGTAACAAATGTTTTAGCTTCAGATACTTGCGATATAAGTGATATAGCATCAAATGCAGGCGAAACGAACGAGTTAGCTTCAAATCCATGAAAAACACATGATTTAGCTTCAAATCAAAGCGATGTAGAAGGTTTAGCTCCAAATCCAAGCGAAACACATGGTTTAGCATCAGATACTTGCGATGTAACTGTAATAGCTTCAAATACAGGGGAAACAAACGAGTTAGCATAAAATCCATGCGAAACACATGATTTAGCTTCAAATCAATGCGATGTAGAAGGTTTAGCATCAAATCCATGCGGAACAAATGATTTAGCTTCAAATACTTGCTATGTAAGTGATATAGATTCAACAGGAGGCGAAACAAACGAGTTAGCTTCAAATCCATGCAAAACACATGATTTAGCTTCAAATCAATGCGATGTAGAATGTTTAGCTTCAAATCCATGCGAAACAAATGATTTAGCATCAGATACTTTCGATATAACTGATATAGCTTCAAATGCAGGGGAAACAAACGAGTTAGCATCAAATCCATGCGATACACATGATTTAGCTTCAAATCAATGCGAAGTAGAAGGCTTAGATTCAAATCCATGCGAGAAAAATGATTTGGCATCAGATACTTGCGATGTAACTGATATAGCTTCAAATGCAGGGGAAACAAACGAGTTCGCATAAAATCCATGCAAAACACTTGATTTAGCTTCAAATCAATGAGATGTAGAAGGTTTAGCTTCAAATCCATGCGGAACAAATGATTTAGCTTCAGATATTTGCGTTATAAGCGATGTACGTTCAAATGCAGACAAAACAAACGAGCTAGCTGCAACTCCATGCGACACACATGGTTTAGCTTCAAATCAATGCGATGTAGAAGGTTTAGCTTCATATCCAATCGAAACATATGATTTAGCTTCAGATACTTGCGATATAAGTGATATAGCTTCAAATTCAGTCGAAACAAACGAGTTAGCTTCATATCCAAGCGAAACACACGTTTTAGCTTCAAATCAAAGCGATGTAGAAGTTTTAGCTCCAAATCTATGCTAAACAAATGATTTAGCTTCAAGTCCATGCGAAGTAGAAGGCTTAGCTTCAAATCCATGCGGAACAAATGATTTAGCTTCAAATACTTGCGATATAAGTGATATAGATTCAACTGCAGGCGAAACAAACGAGATAGCTTCAAATCCATGCAAAACAAATGATTTAGCTTCAAACACTTGCGATATAAATGATATAGCTTCAAATGCAGGGGAAGCAAACGAGTTAGCTTAAAAGCCCATGCGAAACACATGATTTAGCATCAAACTCTAGGGATAGAAGTGATATAGCTTCAAATGCAGACGAAACAAACGAGTTGGCTTCATATCCAACCGAAGCACATGATTTAGACTCATATCAATACAATGTATAAGGTTTAGCTTCAAATCCATGCGAAACAATTGATTGAGCTTCAAACACATGGGATATGGGTGATATAGATTCAGCTGCATGCGAAACAAACGAGTTAGCTTCAAGTCCATGCGATGTAGATGGTATAGCTTCAAACCCATGCGACACAAATGATTTCGCTTCAGATACATGCGATATAAGTGATATAGCTTCAAATGCAGACGAAACAAACGAGTTAGATTCAAATCCATGCGCATCAAATGATTTAGCTTCAAATACTTGCGATATAAGTAATATAGATGCTACTGCAGGCGGAACAAACGAGTTAGCTTCAAATCCATTCGAAACACATGATTTAGCATCAAATCAATGCGATGTAGAAGGTTTAGCTTCAAATCCATGCGAAAAAAATGATATACCTCCAGATACTTGCGATATAAGTGATATAGTTTCAAGTGAAGGGGGAACAAACGAGTTAGCTTCAAATCCATGCGAAACACATGAATCAGCTTCAAATCAATGCGATGTAGAAGGTTTAGCATCAAATCCATGCGAAACAAATGATTTAGCTTCAAATACTTGCGATATATGTGATATAGCTTCAAATGCAGACGAAAGAAACAAGCTAGCTTCAAATCCATGCGTAACAAATGATTTAGCTTCAGATACTTGCGATATAAGTGATATAGCATCAAATGCACGCGAAACGAACGAGTTAGCTTCAAATCCATGCCAAATACATGACTTGGCTGCAAATCAATGCGATGTAGAAGGTTTAGCTTCAAATCCATGCGAAACAAATGATTTAGCATCAGATACTTGCGATATAACTGAAATAGCTTCAAATGCAGGAGAAGCAAACGAGTGAGCATCTAATCCATGCAAAACACATGATTTAGCAGCAAATCAATGCGATGTAGAAGGTGTAGCTTCAAATCCATGCATCACAAATGATTTAGCTTCAGATACTTGCGATATAAGTGATATAGTTTCAAATTCAGGGGATACAAACGAGTTAGCTGCAAATCCATGCGAAACACATGATTAAGCTTCAAATCGATGCGAAGTAGAAGGCTTAGCTTTAGATCCATGCGAAACACATGATTTAGCAGCAAATCAGTGCGATGTAGAAGGTTTAGCTTCAAATCCAAGCGAAACCAATGATTTAGCTCCAGTTATTTGCGATATGAGTGATATAGCTTTAAATGCAGGGGAAATAAACGAGTTAGCCTGAAAACCATGCAAAACACATGATTAAGCCTCAAATCAATGCTGTGTGGATGGTTTAGATTCAAGTCCATGCGAAACAAATGATTTAGCTTCGAACAATGGGATATAAGTGATATAGCATCAATTGCAGACGAAACAAACCAGTTAGCTTCAAATCCATGCGAAACACATAAATTAGCTTCATATCAATGCGATGTTGAAGATTTAGCATCAAATCCATGCGAAAAAAATGATTTAGCAACAGATACTTGCGATATAAGTGATATAGATACAAATGCAGGGGAAACAAACGAGTTAGCTTCAAATCGATGCGAAACTCATGTTTTAGCTGCAAATCAAAGCGATGTAGAAGGTTTAGCTTCACATCTATGCGAATCAAATGATATACCTTCAGATACTTGCGATATAAGTGATATAGCTTCAAATGCAGGGGAAACAAACGAGTTAGCTTCAAATCCATGCGAAACACATGATTTAGCTGCAAATCGAAGCGAAGTAGAAGGCTTAGCTTCAAATCCATGCGAAACACATGATTTAGCAGCAAATCAATGCGATGTAGAAGGTGTAGCTTCAAATCCATGTATCACAAATGATTTAGCATCAGATACTTGCGATATAAGTGATATAGTATCAAGTGCAGACGAAACAAACGAGTTAGCTTCAAATCCATGCGGAACACATGATTTAGCTGCAAGTCAATGCGATGTTGAAGGTTCAGCTTCAAATTCATGCGAAACAAATTATTTAGCTTCAGATACTTGCGATATAAGTGATATAGCTTCTAATGCAGGGGAAACAAACGAGTTAGCTTCAAATCCATGAGAAACACATGAATTAGCTTCAAATCAATGCGATGTAGAAGGTTTAGCTTCAAATCCATGTCACAAAAATGATTTAGCATCAGATACTTGCGATATAATTGATATAGCTTCAAATGCTGGGGAAACAAACGAGTTAGCTTCAAATCCATGCGAAACACATGATTTAGCTGCAAATCAAAGCGATGTAGAAGGTTTAGCTTCAAATCCATGCGACAAAAATGATTTAGCATCAGATACTTGCGATATAATTGATATAGCTTCAAATGCAGGGGAAACAAACGAGTTAGCCTCAAATCCATGCGAAAGACGTGATTTAGCTTCAAATCAATGCGAAGAAGAAGGCTTAGTTACATATCCATGCGACACGAATAGTTTAGCTTCAAATACTTGTTTTATATATGATATAGCTTTATCTGCAGGCGGAACAAACGAGTTAGCTTCAAATCCAAGCGAAACACATGATTTAGCTTCAAATCAATGCGATGTAGAAGGTTTAGCTTCAAAACCATGCGAAACAAATGATTTAGCTTCAAACACTTGGGATATAAGTGATATACCTTC
Source organism: Megalopta genalis (assembly GCF_051020955.1). NCBI lineage: Eukaryota > Metazoa > Arthropoda > Insecta > Hymenoptera > Halictidae > Megalopta > Megalopta genalis. Next base: position 45,832 of record NW_027476564.1, on the reverse strand, counting down.
AAATGCAGGGGAAACAAACGAGTTAGCTTCAAATCCATGCAAATCAAATGGTTTCGAGTCAAACACTTGTGATATACATGATGTAACTTCAACTGCATGCGAAACAAACGAGTTAGCTTAAAATCCATGCGAAACACATGAATTAGCTTAAAATCAATGCGATGTAGAAGGTTTAGCATCAAATCCATGCGAAACAAATGATTTAGCTTCAGATACTTGCGATATATGTGATGTAGCTTCAAATGCAGACGAAAGAAACAAGCTAGCTTCAAATCCATGCGAATCAAATGATTTATCTTCAAACAGTTGGGATATAAGTGATATAGCTTCAAATGCGCACGAAGCAAACGAGTCAGCTTCAAATCAATGCGAAACTAGAAGGTTTAGCTTCAAATCCAGGCGAAACAAATAATTTAGCATCAGATACTTGCGATATAGATGATATAGTTTCAAGTGCAGACGAAACAAACGAGTTAGCTTCAAATCCATGCGGAACACATGATTTAGCTGCAAATCAATGCGAAGTAGATGGCTTAACATCGATTCCATGCGAAACAAATGGTTTAGCTTCAAATACTTGTGATATACATGATTTAGATTCAACAGCATTCGAAACAAACGAGTTAGCTTCAAAATGCATGCGATACACATGATTTAGCTTCAAATCAATGCGAAGTAGAAGGCTTAGCTTCAAATCCATGCGGAACAAATGATTTAGCTTCAAATGCTTGCGATATAAGTGATATAGCTTCAAATGCAGGCGAAACAAACGAGTAAGATTCAAATCCATGCGAAACACATAATTTAGCTGCAAATCAATGCGATGTAGAAGGTATAGCTTCAAGTCAAAGCGAAACACATGATTTAGCACATGAACTTGCGATATAAGTGATATAGCTTTAAATGCAGGGGAAACAAACGAGTTAGCTTCAAATGCATGCAAAACACATGATTTAGCTTCAAATCAATGCGATGTAGATCGTTTAGCTTAAAATCCAAGCGAAACAAATGATATAGCTTCACACATTTGGGATATAAGTGATATAGCTTCAAATGCAGACGAAACAAACGAGCTAGCATCACATCCAAGCGTAACAAATGATTTAGCTTCAAATCAATTCGAAGTAGAAGGCTTAGCTTCAAATCGATGAGGAACAAATGATTTTGCTTCAAATACTTGCGATATAAGTGATATAGATTCAACTGCAGGCCAAACAAACGAGTTAGCTTCAAATCCATGCGAAATAAATGACTTAGCATCAGATACTTGCGATATAAGTGATATAGCTTCAAATGCAAGGGAAACAAACGAGTTAGCTTCAAATCCATGCGAAACAAATGATTTAGCTTCAAACACTTGGGACATAAGTGATATAGCTTCAAATGCAGACGAAACAAACGAGTTAGTTCAAATCCTTGCGAAAAACATCATTTAGATGCAAAGCAATGCGATGTAGAAGGTTTAGCTTCAAATCCATGCGAAACAAATGATTTAGTATCTGATACTTGCGATATAAATGATATAGCTTCAAATGCAGGGGATACAAACGAATTAGCTTCAACTCCATGCGACACACATGATTAAGCTTCAAATCAATGCGATGTAGTAGGCTTAGCTTCAAATCCATGCGGAACAAATGTTTTAGCTTCAAATGCTTGCGATTTAAGTGATATAGCTTCAAATGCAGGCGAAACAAACAAGTAAGATTCAAATCCATGCGCAACACATAATTTAGCTGCAAATCAATGCGATGTAGAAGGTATAGCTTCAAGTCAAAGCGAAACACATGATTTAGCACATGAACTTGCGATATAAGTGATATAGCTTCAAATGCAGGGGAAACAAACGAGTTAGCTTCAAATGCATGCTAAACACATGATTCAGCTTCAAATCAATGCGATGTAGATCGTTTAGCTTTAAATCCAAGCGAATCAAATGATGTAGCTTCACATATTTGGGATATAAGTGATATAGCTTCAAATGCAGACGAAACAAACAAGTTAGTTCAAATCCTTGCGAAAAACATCATTTAGATGCAAAGCAATGCGATGTAGAAGGTTTAGCTTCAAATCCATGCGAAACAAATGATTTAGTATCAGATACTTGCGATATAAATGATATAGCTTCAAATGCAGTGGATAGAAACGAATTAGCTTCAAATCCATGTGAAACACATGATTAAGCTTCAAATCAATGCAATGTAGAAGGTTTAGCTTCAAATTCATGCGAAACAAATGATTTAGCTTCAAACACTTGGGATATAAGTGATATAGCTTCAAATGCAGACGAAACAAATGAGTTAGCTTCACATCCAAGCGAAACACATGATTTAGCATCAAATCAATGCGATGTAGAAGGTTTAGATACAAATCCATGCGAAACAAATGATTTAGCATCAAACACTCGGGATATAAGTGATATAGCTTCAAATGCAGACGAATCAAACGAGTTAGCTTCAAAATGCATGCGATACACATGATTTAGCTTCAAATCAATGCGAAGTAGAAGGCCTAGCTTCAAATCCATGCCTAACAAATGTTTTATCTTCAGATAATTGCGTTATAAGCGATATACGTTCAAATGCAGACGAAACAAACGAGCTGGCTTCAACTCCATGCGTCACACATGATTAAGCTTCAAATCAATGCGATGTAGAAGGCTTAGCTTCAAATCCATGCGGAACAAATGATTTAGCTTCAAATGCTTGCGATATAAGTGATATAGCTTCAAATGCAGGCGAAACAAACGAGTAAGATTCAAATCCATGCGAAACACATAATTTAGCTGCAAATCAATGCGATGTAGAAGGTATACCTTCAAGTCAAAGCGAAACACATGATTTAGCACATGAACTTGCGATATAAGTGATATAGCTTCAAATGCAGGAGAAACAAACGAGTTAGCTTCAAATGCGTGCAAAACACATGATTTAGCTTCAAATCAATGCGATGTAGATCGTTTAGCTTAAAATCCAAGAGAAACAAATGATGTAGCTTCACACATTTGGGATATAAGTGATATAGCTTCAAATGCAGACGAAACAAACGCGCTAGCTTCACATCCAAGCGAAAAAAATGATTTAGCTTCAAATCAATTCGAAGTAGAAGGCTTAGCTTCAAATCGATGCGGAACAAATGATTTTGCTTCAAATACTTGCGATATAAGTGATATAGATTCAAGTGCAGGCCAAACAAACGAGTTAGCTTCAAATCCATGCGAAATAAATGACTTAGCATCAGATACTTGCGATATAAGTGATATAGCTTCAAATGCAAGGGAAACAAACGAGTTAGCTTCAAATCCATGCAAAACACATGATTTAACATCAAATCAATGCGATATAGAAGGTTTGGCTTCAAATCCATGCGAAACAAATGATTTAGAATCAGATACTTGCGATATAAGTGATATAGCATCAAATGCAGGCGAAACGAACGAGTTAGCTGCAAATGCATGCGAAACACATGATATAGCTGCAAATCTATGCGATGTTGAAGGTTTAGCTTCAAATCCATGCGAAACAAATGATTTAGCATCAAACACTCGGGATATAAGTGATATAGCTTCAAATGCAGACGAATCAAACGAGTTAGCTTCAAAATGCATGCGATACACATGATTTAGCTTCAAATACTTGCGATATAAGTGATATAGCATCAAATGCAGGCGAAACGAACGAGTTAGCTTCAAATCCATGCGAAACAAATGATTTAGCTTCAAACACTTGGGATATAAGTGATATAGCTTCAAATGCAGACGAAACAAACGAGTTAGTTCAAATCCTTGCGAAAAACATCATTTAGATGCAAAGCAATGCGATGTAGAAGGTTTAGCTTCAAATCCATGCGAAACAAATGATTTAGTATCAGATACTTGCGATATAAATGATATAGCTTCAAATGCTGGGGATAGAAACGAATTAGCTTCACATCCAAGCGAAACACATGATTTAGCATCAAGTCCATGCGATGTAGAAGGTTTAGCTTCAAATCCATGCGAAACAAATGATTTAGCTTCAGATACTTGCGATATAAGTGATATAGCATCAAATGCAGGCGAAACGAACGAGTTAGCTTCAAATCCATGCGAAACAAATGATTTAGCTTCAAACACTTGGGATATAAGTGATATAGCTTCAAATGCAGACGAAACAAACGAGTTAGCTTCAAATCCATGCGAAACAAATGATTTAGCTTCAAACACTTGGGATATAAGTGATATAGCTTCAAATGCAGACGAAACAAACGAGTTAGTTCAAATCCTTGCGAAAAACATCATTTAGATGCAAAGCAATGCGATGTAGAAGGTTTAGCTTCAAATCCATGCGAAACAAATGATTTAGTATCAGATACTTGCGATATAAATGATATAGCTTCAAATGCTGGGGATAGAAACGAATTAGCTTCAAATACATGCGAAACACATGATTTAGCTTCAAATCAATGGGGTGTAGAAGGATTAGCTTCAAATCCATGCGAAGCAAATCATTGAGCTTCAAACACTTAGGATATATGTGATATAGCTTCAAATGCAGGGGAAACAAACGAGTTAGCTTCAAATCCATGCAAAACACATGGTTAATCTTCAAATCAATGTTATGTCGAAGGTGTAGCTTCAAATCCATACAACACAAATGATTTGGCTTCAGATACTTGCGATATAAGTGATATAGATTCAAATGCAGGGGAAACGAACGAGTTAGCTTCAAATCCATGCAAAACAAATGATTTAGCTTCAAACAGTTGGGATATAAGTGATATAGCTTCAAATGCGGACGAAACAAACGAGTCAGCTTCAAATCAATGCGAAAGTAGAAGGTTTAGCTTCAAATCCATGCGAAACACATGATTTAGCTGCAAATCAAAGCGATGTAGAAGGTTTAGCTTCTAATCCATAAGACACTAATGATTTAGCTTCATATACTAGAGAAATAAGTGATATAGGTTCAAATGCAGACCAAACAAACGAGTTAGCTTCAAATCCATGCAAAACACATGATTAAGCTTCTAATCGATGCGAAGTAGAAGGATTAGCTTCTAATCCATGCGAAGCAAATGATTGAGCTTCAAACACTTGGGATATAGGTGATATAGCTTCAAATGCCGGCAAAACTAACGAGTTAGCTTCAAATCCAAGCAAAACACATGATTTTGGCGCAAATCGATGCGATGTAGAAGTTTTAGCTTCAAATCTATGCGAAACACATGATTCAGCTTCAAACAATTGCGATATAAGTGATATAGCTTCAAATGCAGGGGAAATAAACGAGTTAGTCTCAAAACCATGCAAAACACATGATTATGCTTCAAATCAATGCTGTGTGGAAGGTTTAGCTTCAAATCCATGCGAAACAAATGATTCAGATTCAAACACTTGGGATATAAGTGATACAGATTCAATTGCATTCGAAACGAAGCAATTAGCTTCAAATCCATGCGAAACACATGAATTAGCTTCAAATCAATGCGATTAAGAAGGTTTAGCTTCAAATCCATGCGAAAAAAATGATTTAGCATCTGATACTTGCGATATAAGTGATATAGCTTCAAATGCAGACGGAAGAAACGAGTTAGATACAAATCCAAGCGAATCACATGATTTAGTGTCAAATCAATGCAATGTAGAAGGTTTAGCTTCAAATCCAAGCGGAACACGTGATTTAGCTTCAAATCAATGCGATGTAGAGGGTTTAGCTTGAAATCCATGCGAGACAAATTATTGAGCTTCAAACACTTGCGATATAAGTGATATAGCTTCCAATGCAGACGAAACAAACAAGCTAGTTTCCAATACAAGCGAAACACATGATTTAGCTTCAAACAATTGGGATATAAGTGATATAGCTTTAAATGCAGACAAATCAAACGAGATAGCTTCAAATCAATGCGAAACTAGAAGGTTTAGCTTCAAATCCAGGCGAAACAAATAATTTAGCATCAGATACTTGCGATATAGATGATATAGTTTCAAGTGCAGACGAAACTAACGAGTTAGCTTCAAATCCATGCGGAACACATGATTTAGCTGCAAATCAATGCGAAGTAGATGGCTTAACATCGATTCCATGCGAAACAAACGGTTTAGCTTCAAATACTTGTGATATACATGATTTAGATTCAACAGCATTCGAAACAAACGAGTTAGCTTCAAGTGCTTGCGAAACACATGATTTAGCTTCAAACCAATGCGAAGTAGAAGGCTCAGCTTCAAATCCATGCGAATCAAATGGTTTAGCTTCAAAAACATGTGATATACATGATGTAGCTTGAACTGCATGCTAAACAAACTAGTTAGCTTAAAATCCATGCGAAACACATGATTTAGTTTCAACTGCATGCGAAATAAACGAGTTAGCCTCAAATCCATGCGAAAGACGTGATTTAGCTTCAAATCAATGCGAAGAAGAAGGCTTAGTTACAAATCCATGCGACACGAATAGTTTAGCTTCAAATACTTGTTTTATATATGATTTAGCTTTATCTGCAGGCGGAACAAACGAGTTAGCTTCAAATCCAAGCGAAACACATGATTTAGCTACAAATCAATGCGCTGTAGAAGGTTTAGCTTCAAAACCATGCGAAACAAATGATTTAGCTTCAAACACTTGGGATATAAGTGATATAGCTTCAAATGCAGGGGAAACAAACGAGTTAGCTTCAAATCCAAGCGAATCACATGATTTAGCTTCAAATCAATGCGACACAAATGACTTAGCATCACATACATGCGATATAAGTGATATAGCTTCAAATGCAGGAGAAACAAACGAATTAGCTTCAAATCCATGCAAAACACATGATTAAGCTTCAAATCAATGCGAAGTAGAAAGCTTAGCTTCAAATCCATGCAAATCAAATGGTTTCGAGTCAAAAATTGTGATATAAATGATTTAACTTCAACTGCATGCGAAACAAACGAGTTAGCTTCAAATCCAACCGAAACACATGATTTAGCTTCAAATCACTGCGAAGTAGATGGCTTAACATCGATTCCATGCGAAACAAATGGTTTAGCTTCAAATACTTGTGATATACATGATTTAGATTCAACAGCATTCGAAACAAACGAGTTAGCTTCAAATGCTTGCGACACACATGACTTAGCTTCAAATCAATGCGAAGAAGAAGGCTTAGTTTCAAATCCATGCGACGCGAATAGTTTAGCTTCAAATACTTGTTTTATATATGATTTAGGTTTAACTGCATGCGAACTAAACGAGATAGCTTCAAATTCAGGAAAAAGACATGATTTAGCTTGAAATCAATGCGAAGTAGAAGGCTTAGCTTCAAATCCATGCAAATCAAATGGTTTCGCTTCAAGTACTTGTGACATACATGATTTAGCTCTAACTGCATGCGAAACAAACGAGTTAGCCTCAAATCCATGCGAAAGACGTGATTTAGCTTCAAATCAATGCGAAGAAGAAGGCTTAGTAACAAATCCATGCGACACGAATAGTTTAGCTTCAAATACTTGTTTTATATATGATTTAGCTTTATCTGCAGGCGGAACAAACGAGTTAGCTTCAAATCCAAGCGAAACACATGATTTAGTTTCAAATTCATTAAAAACACATGGTTTAGCTTAATACTCCTGCGAAACAAATGGTATCAGCTTCAAATACTTATGATATACTTGATTTAGCTTCAACTGCATGTGAAACAAACGTGTTAGCTTCAAAATCAAGCGAAACAAATGGTCCAGCTTCAAAGCAATGCGAAGTAGAAGACTTTGCTTCAAATCAAAGCGAATCAATAGCTTTAGCTTCAAATACTTGTGATATACATGATTTAGCTTCAACTGCATGCGAAACAACGAGTTAGCTTTAAATCCTTGGGAAACACATGACTCAGCTTCAAATCGATGCGAAGTAGCAGGCTTAGCTTCAAATCCATGCGAAACACATGATTAAACTGAAAATCAATGCGATGTAGAAGGTTTATCTTCAAAGCCATGTGAAACAAGTGATTTAGCTTCAGATACATACGATATAAGTGATATAGCATCAAATGCAGGCGAAACGAACGAGTTAGCTTCAAATCCATGCGAAACACATGATTTAGCAGCAAATCAATGCCATGTAGAAGGTTTAGCTTCAAAGCCATGCGAAACAAGTGATTTAGCTTCAGATACTTGCGATATAAGTGATATAGCATCAAATGCAGGCGAAACGAACGAGTTAGCTGCAAATCCATGCGAAACACATGATATAGCTGCAAATCAAAGCGATGTTAAAGGTTTAGCTTCAAATCCATGCGAAACAAGTGATTTAGCTTCAGATACTAGCGATATATGTGAAATTGCTTCAAGTGCAGACGAAACAAACAAGTTAGCTTCAAATCAATGCCGAACACATGATTTAGCTTAAAATTCATGCGATTTAGTTGGTTTAGCTTCAAATCCATGCGAAACAAATGATAGAGCTGCAAACACTTGGGATATGGGTGATATAGCTTCAGCTGCATGCGAAACAAACGAGTTAGCTTCAAGTCCATGCGATGGAGTAGGTTTAGCTTCAAATCCATGCGAAACAAATGATTTAGCTTCAAATACTTGGGATATAAGTGATATAGCTTCAAATGCAGACGAAACAAACAAGTTAGTTTCAAATCCATGCGAAAGACATGATTAAACCGAAAATCAATGCGATGTAGAAGGTTTAGCTTCAAATCCGTGCGAAACAAATGATTTAGTTTCAGATACTTACGATATAAATGATATAGCTTCAAATGCAGGGGATAGAAACGAATTAGCTTCAAATCCATGTGAAACACATGATTAAGCTTCAAATCAATGCGATGTAGAAGGTTTAGCTTCAAATTCATGCGAAACAAATTATTTAGCTTCAAACACTTGGGATATAAGTGATATAGCTTCAAATGCAGACGAAACAAACGAGTTAGCTTCACATCCAAGCGAAACACATGATTTAGCTTCAAATCAATGCGAATTAGAAATCTTAGCTTCAAATCGATGCGGAACAAATGATTTTGCTTCAAATACTTGCGATATAAGTGATATACATTCAACTGCAGGTCAAACAAACGAGTTAGCTCCAAATCCATGCGAAACACATTATTTAGCTGCAAATCAATGCGATGTAGAAGGTTTAGCTTCAAATCCATTCCAAACAAATGGTTTAGCTACAAATACTTGCGATGTACGTTATTTAGATTCAACTGCATGCGCAACAAACGAGTTAGATTCAAATCCATGCGAAACACATGATTTAGCTTCAAATCTATGCGAATCAAATGATTTATCTTCAAACAGTTGGGATATAAGTGATATAACTTCAAATGCGCACGAAGCAAACGAGTCAGCTTCAAATCAATGCGAAAGTAGAAGGTTTAGCTTCAAATCCAGGCGAAACAAATGATTTAGCATCAGATACTTGCGATATAAATGACATAGCTTCAAATGCAGGGGATACAAACGAATTAGCTTCAAATCCATGCGAAACAAATGATTAAGCTTCAAATCAATGCGATGTAGAAGGTTTAGGTTCAAATTCATGCGAAACAAATGATTTAGCTTCAAACACTTGGGATATAAGTGATATAGCTTCAAATGCAGACGAAACAAACGAGTTAGCTTCACAACCAAGCGAAACACATGATTTAGCTTCAAATCAATGCGATGTAGAAGGTTTAGCTACAAATCAATGCGACACAAATGATTTAGGTCCAGATACTTGCGATAGAAGTGATATAGCTACAAATGCAGACGAAAGAAACAAGCTAGCTTCAAATCCATGCGAAGCAAATGATTTATATTCAAACACTTGGGATATAAGTACTATAGCTTCAAATGCAGACGAAACAAACGAGATAGCTTCCAATCCAAGCGAAACACATGATTTAGCTTCAAATGAGTGCGATGTAGAAGGTTTGGCTTCAAATTCAAGCGAAACACATGATTTAGCTTCTAACACTTGGGATATAAGTGATATAGCTTCAAATACAGGGGAAACAAACGAGTTAGCTTCAAATCCAAGCGAATCACATGATTTAGCTTCAAATGAGTGCGATGTAGAAGGTTTGGTTTCAAATCCAAGCGAAACACATGATTTAGCTTCAAACACTTGGGATATAAGTGATATAGCTTCAAATGCAGGGGAAACAAACGAGGTAGCTTCAAATCCAAGCGAATCACATGATTTAGCTTGAAATCATTGCGATGCAGAAGGTTTAGCTTGAAACCAATGCAATGTGGAAGGTTTAGCTTCAAATCAATGCGACACAAATGACTTAGCATCAGATACATGCGATATAAGTGATATAGCTTCAAATGCAGGAGAAACAAACGAGTTAGCTTCAAATCCATGCAAAACACATGATTAAGCTTCAAATCGATGCGAAACGAATAGTTTAGCATCAAAAACCTGTTTTATACGTGATTCAGCTTGAACTGCATGTGAAACAATGGGGTTAGCTTCAAATTCAAGCGAAACACATTATTCAGCTTCAAATCAATGCGAAGTAGCAGGCTTAGCTTCAAATCCATGCATATCAAATGGTTTCGATTCAAACACTTGTGATATACATGATTTAACTTCAACTGCATGCGAAACAAACGAGTTAGCATAAAATTCAGGAAAAAGACATGATTTAGCTTCAAATCAATGCGAAGTAGAAGGCTTAGCTACAAATCCATGCGAAACGAATAGTTTAGCATCAAATACTTGTTTTATACGTGATTTAGCTTCAACTGCATGCGAAACAAACTAATTAGATTCAAAATCAACAGAAACACATGATTTAGCTTCAAATCAATGCGAAGAAGAAGGCGTAGCTTCAAATCCATGCCAATCAAATGGTTTCGCTTCAAATACTTGTGATATACATGATTTAGCTTCAACTGCATGCGAAACAAACGAGTTAGCTTCAAATCCATGCGGAACACATGATTTAGCTGCAAATCAATGCGATGTGGAAGGTTTAGATTCAAATCAATGCGACACAAATGACTTAGCATCAGATACATGCGATATAAGTGATATAGATTCAAATGCAGGGGAAGCAAACGAGTTAGTTTCAAATCCATGCAAAACACACGATTTAGCTTCAAATCAATGCGATGTAGAACGATTAGCTTTAAATCCAAGCGAAACAAATGATGTAGCTTCAAACATTTGGGATATATGTGATATAACTTCAAATGCAGACGAAACAAACGAGTTAGCTTCACATCCAAGCGAAACACATGATTTAGCTTCAAATCAATGCGAAGTAGAAGTCTTAGCTTCAAATCGATGCGGAACAAATGATTTTGCTTAAAATACTTGCGATATAAGTGATATAGATTCAACTGCAGGCCAAACAAACGAGTTAGCTTCAAATCCATGCGAAACAAATGATTTAGCTTCAAACACTTGGGATATAAGTGATATAGCTTCAAATGCAGACGAAACAAACGAGTTAGCTTCATATCCATGCGAAACACATGATTAAACTGAAAATCAATGCGATGTAGAAGGTTTATCTTCAAAGCCATGTGAAACAAGTGATTTAGCTTCAGATACTTACGATATAAGTGATATAGCATCAAATGCAGGCGAAACGAACGAGTTAGCTGCAAATCCATGCGAAACACATGATATAGCTGCAAATCAAAGCGATGTTGAAGGTTTAGCTTCAAATCCATGCGAAACAAATGATTTAGCTTCAGCTACTAGCGATATATGTGATATTGCTTCAGGTGCAGACGAAGCAGACGAGTTAGCTTCAAATCCATGCGGAACACATGATTTAGCTTAAAATTCATGCAATTTAGATGGTTTAGTTTCAAATCCATGCGAAACAAATGATAGAGCTGCAAACACTTGGGATATGGGTGATATAGCTTCAGCTGCATGCGAAACAAACGAGTTAGCTTCAAGTCCATGCGATGTAGAAGGTTTAGCTTCAAATCCATGTGAAACAAAAGATTTAGCTTCAAACACTTGGGATATAAGTGATATAGCTTCAAATGCAGACGAAACAAACAAGTTAGCTTCAAATCCATGCGAAACACATGATTTAGCAGCAAATCAATGCCATGTAGAAGGTTTAGCTTCAAAGCCATGCGAAACAAGTGATTTAGCTTCAGATACTTGCGATATAAGTGATATAGCATCAAATGCAGGCGAAACGAACGAGTTAGCTGCAAATCCATGCGAAACACATGATATAGCTGCAAATCAAAGCGATGTTAAAGGTTTAGCTTCAAATCCATGCGAAACAAGTGATTTAGCTTCAGATACTAGCGATATATGTGATATTGCTTCAAGTGCAGACGAAACAAACAAGGTAGCTTCAAATCAATGCCGAACACATGATTTAGCTTAAAATTCATGCGATTTAGATGGTTTAGCTTCAAATCCATGCGAAACAAATGATAGAGCTGCAAACACTTGGGATATGGGTGATATAGCTTCAGCTGCATGCGAAACAAACGAGTTAGCTTCAAGTCCATGCGATGGAGTAGGTTTAGCTTCAAATTCATGCGAAACAAATGATTTAGCTTCAAACACTTGGGATATAAGTGATATAGCTTCAAATGCAGACGAAATAAATGAGTTAGCTTCACATCCAAGCGAAACACATGATTTAGCCTCAAATCAATGCGATGTAGAAGGTTTAGATACAAATCCATGCGAAACAAATGATTTGGCATCAAACACTCGGGATGTAAGTGATATAGCTTCAAATGCAGACGAATCAAAGGAGTTAGCTTCAAAATGCATGCGATACACATGATTTAGCTTCAAATCAATGCGAAGTAGAAGGCTTAGCTTCAAATCCATGCGGAACAAATGATTTATCTTCAGATAATTGCGTTATAAGCGATATACGTTCAAATGCAGTCGAAACAAACGAGGTAGCTTCAACTCCATGCGACACGCATGATTAAGCTTCAAATCAATGCGATGTAGAAGGCTCAGCTTCAAATCCATTCGGAACAAATGATTTAGCTTAAAATACTTGCGATATAAATGATATAGTTTCAAATGCAGGGGAAACAAACGAGTAAGATTCAAATCCATGCGAAACACATAATTTAGCTGCAAATCAATGCGATGTAGAAGGTATAGATTCAAGTCAAAGCGAAACACATGATTTAGCACATGAACTTGCGATATAAGTGATATACCTCCAAATGCAGACGAAACAAACGAGTTAGCTTCAAATCCATGCGAAACAAATGATTTAGCTTCAAACACTTGGGATATAAGTGATATAGCTTCAAATGCAGGGGAAACACATCATTTAGATGCAAATCAATGCGATGTAGAAGGTTTAGCTTCAAATCCATGCGAAACAAATGATTTAGTATCAGATACTTGCGATATAAATGATATAGCTTCAAATGCAGGGGATACAAACGATTTAGCTTCAAATCCATGCAAAACACATGATTAAGCTTCAAGTCAATGCGATGTAGAAGGTTTAGCTTCAAATTCATGCGAAACAAATGATTTAGCTTCAAACACTTGGGATATAAGTGATATAGCTTCAAATGCAGACGAAACAAACGAGTTAGCTTCACATCCAAGCGAAACACATGATTTAGCTTCAAATCAATACGATGTAGAAGGCTTAGCTTCGAATCGATGCGGAACAAATGATTTTGCTTAAAATACTTGCGATATAAGTGATATAGATTCAACTGCAGACGAAACAAACGAGTTAGCTTCAAATCCATGCGAAACACACGATTAAACTGAAAATCAATGCGATGTAGAAGGTTTAGCTTCAAAGCCATGCGAAACAAGTGATTTAGCTTCAGATACTTGCGATATAAGTGATATAGCATCAAATGCAGGCGAAACGAACGAGTTAGCTGCAAATCCTTGCGAAACACACGATATAGCTGCAAATCAAAGCGATGTTGAAGGTTTAGCTTCAAATCCATGCGAAACAAAATGATTTAGCTTCAGATACTAGCGATATATGTGATATTGCTTCAAGTGCAGACGAAACAAACGAGTTAGCTTCAAATCCATGCGGAACACATGATTTAGCTTAAAATTCACGCGATTTAGATGGTTTAGCTTCAAATCCATGCGAAACAAATGATAGAGCTGCAAACACTTGGGATATGGGTGATATAGCTTCAGCTGCATGCGAAACAAACGAGTTAGCTTCAAGTCCATGCGATGGAGTAGGTTTAGCTTCAAATCCATGCGAAACAAATGATTTAGCTTCAAATACTTGGGATATAAGTGATATAGCTTCAAATGCAGACGAAACAAACAAGTTAGTTTCAAATCCATGCGAAACACATGATTAAACCGAAAATCAACGCGATGTAGAAGGTTTAGCTTCAAATCCGTGCGAAACAAATGATTTAGTTTCAGATACTTGCGATATAAGTGATATAGCTTCAAATGCAGGGGATCGAAACGAATTAGCTTCAAATCGATGCGAAACTCATGATTTAGCGTCAAATCAAAGCGATGTAGAAGGTTTAGCTTCATATCTATGCGAATCAAATGATATACCTTCAGATACTTGCGATATAAGTGATATAGCTTCAAATGCAGGGGAAACAAACGAGTTAGCTTCAAATCCATGCGAAACACATGAATTAGCTTCAAATCAATGCGATGTAGAAGGTTTAGCTTCAAATCCATGCGACAAAAATGATTTAGCATCAGATACTTGCGATATAATTGATATAGCTTCAAATGCAGGGGAAACAAACGAGTTAGCTTAAAATCCATGCGAAACACATGAATTAGCTTAAAATCAATGCGATGTAGAAGGTTTAGCATCAAATCCATGCGAAACAAATGATTTAGCTTCAGATACTTGCGATATATGTGATGTAGCTTCAAATGCAGACGAAAGAAACAAGCTAGCTTCACATCCATGCGAATCAAATGATTTATCTTCAAACAGTTGGGATATAAGTGATATAGCTTCAAATGCGCACGAAGCAAACGAGTCAGCTTCAAATCCATGCGAATCAAATGATTTATCTTCAAACAGTTGGGATATAAGTGATATAGCTTCAAATGCGCACGAAGCAAACGAGTCAGCTTCAAATCAATGCGAAACTAGAAGGTTTAGCTTCAAATCCAGGCGAAACAAATAATTTAGCATCAGATACTTGCGATATAGATGATATAGTTTCAAGTGCAGACGAAACAAACGAGTTAGCTTCAAATCCATGCGGAACACATGATTTAGCTGCAAATCAATGCGAAGTAGATGGCTCAGCTTCAAGTCCATGCGAATCAAATGGTTTAGCTTCAAAAACATGTGATATACATGATGTAGCTTGAACTGCATGCTAAACAAACTAGTTAGCTTAAAATCCATGCGAAACAGATGATTTAGCTTCAACTGCATGCGAAATAAACGAGTTAGCCTCAAATCCATGCGAAAGACGTGATTTAGCTTCAAATCAATGCGAAGAAGAAGGCTTAGTTACAAATCCATGCGACACGAATAGTTTAGCTTCAAATACTTGTTTTATATATGATTTAGCTTTATCTGCAGGCGGAACAAACGAGTTAGCTTCAAATCCAAGCGAAACACATGATTTAGCTACAAATCAATGCGCTGTAGAAGGTTTAGCTTCAAAACCATGCGAAACAAATGATTTAGCTTCAAACACTTGGGATATAAGTGATATAGCTTCAAATGCAGGGGAAACAAACGAGTTAGCTTCAAATCCAAGCGAATCACATGATTTAGCTTCAAATCAATGCGACACAAATGACTTAGCATCACATACATGCGATATAAGTGATATAGCTTCAAATGCAGGAGAAACAAACGAATTAGCTTCAAATCCATGCAAAACACATGATTAAGCTTCAAATCAATTGCGAAGTAGAAAGCTTAGCTTCAAATCCATGCAAATCAAATGGTTTCGAGTCAAAAATTGTGATATAAATGATTTAACTTCAACTGCATGCGAAACAATCGAGTTAGCTTCAAATCCAACCGAAACACATGATTTAGCTTCAAATCACTGCGAAGTAGATGGCTTAACATCGATTCCATGCGAAACAAATGGTTTAGCTTCAAATACTTGTGATATACATGATTTAGATTCAACAGCATTCGAAACAAACGAGTTAGCTTCAAATGCTTGCGAAACACATGACTTAGCTTCAAATCAATGCGAAGAAGAAGGCTTAGTTTCAAATCCATGCGACGCGAATAGTTTAGCTTCAAATACTTGTTTTATATATGATTTAGGTTTAACTGCATGCGAACTAAACGAGATAGCTTCAAATTCAGGAAAAAGACATGATTTAGCTTGAAATCAATGCGAAGTAGAAGGCTTAGCTTCAAATCCATGCAAATCAAATGGTTTCGCTTCAAGTACTTGTGACATACATGATTTAGCTCCAACTGCATGCGAAACAAACGAGTTAGCCTCAAATCCATGCGAAAGACGTGATTTAGCTTCAAATCAATGCGAAGAAGAAGGCTTAGTAACAAATCCATGCGACACGAATAGTTTAGCTTCAAATACTTGTTTTATATATGATTTAGCTTTATCTGCAGGCGGAACAAACGAGTTAGCTTCAAATCCAAGCGAAACACATGATTTAGTTTCAAATTCATTAGAAACACATGGTTTAGCTTAATATTCCTGCGAAACAAATGATTCAGCTTCAAATACTTATGATATACATGATTTAGCTTCAACTGCATGTGAAACAAACGTGTTAGCTTCAAATTCAAGCGAAACAAATGGTTCAGCTACAAAGCAATGCGAAGTAGAAGGCTTTGCTTGAAATCAAAGCGAATCAGTAGCTTTAGCTTCAAATACTTGTGATATACATGATTTAGCTTCAACTGCATGCGAAACAACGAGTTAGCTTTAAATCCTTGGGAAACACATGACTCAGCTTCAAATCGATGCGAAGTAGCAGGCTTACCGTCAAATCCATGCGAAACAAATGGTTTTGCGTCAAATACTTGTGATATACATGATTTAGATTCAACTGCATGCGAAACAAACGAGTTAGCTTCAAATCCAAGCGAAAGACATGATTTAGCTTCAAATCAATGCGAAGTAGAAAGCTTACCTTCGAATCCATGCGAAAAAAATAGTTTAGCTTCATATACTTGTAATATACATGATTTAGCTTGAAGTGCTGGCGAAACAAACGAATTAGCTTCAAATCCATGCGAAACACATGATTTGGCTTGAAATTCATTCGAAACACATGTCTTATCATAATATTCATGCGAAACAAATGGTCAAGCTTCAAATACTTGTGATATACATGATTTAGATCCAACTGCACCTGAAACAAACGTGTTAGCTTCAACGTCAAGCGAGAAACATTATTCAGCTTCAAATCAATCAAAGTAGAATGCTTAGCTTCAAATCCTTGCGATCAAACGCTGTAGCTTCAAATACTTGTAATATTCATGATTTAGTGTCAACTCCATAAGAACCAAACGAGATCGCTTCAAATCCAAGCCAAAGACATGATTTAGCTTCAAATCAATGCGAAGTAGAAGGCTTAGATTCAAAACCAAGCGAAACATATGATTTAGCAGCAAATCAATGCGATGTAGAAGGTGTAGCTTCAAATCCATGCGACACAAATGATGTAGTTTCAGATACTTGCGATATAAGTGATATACCTCCAAATGCAGGCGAAACAAACGAGTTAGCTGCAAATCCATGCGAAACAAATGATTTAGCTTCAAACACTTGGGATATAAGTGATATAGCTTCAAATGCCGCACGAAGCAAAACGAGTCAGCTTCAAATCAATGCGAAACTAGAAGGTTTAGCTTCAAAAACAGGCGAAACAAATAATTTAGCATCAGATACTTGCGATATAAGTGATATAGCTTCAAATGCAGGGGAACAAACGAGTTAGCTTCAAATCCATGCGAAACACATGATTTAGCTGCAAGTCGAAGCGAAGTAGAAGGCTTAGCTTCACATCCATGCGAAACACATGATTTAGCAGCAAATCAATGCGATGTAGAAGGCTTAGCTTCAAATCCATGCAAATCAAATGGTTTCGCTACAAATAGTTGTGACATACATGATTTAGCTCCAACTGCATGCGAAACAAACGAGTTAGCTTCAAATCAATGCGAAACACACGATTTAGCAGCAAATCAATGCGATGTAGAAGGCTTAGCTTCAAATCCATGCAAATCAAATGGTTTCGCTACAAATACTTGTGACATACATGATTTAGCTCCAACTGCATGCGAAACAAACGAGTTAGCTTCAAATCCATGCGAAAGACGTGATTTAGATTCAAATCAATGCGAAGAAGAAGGCTTAGTTACAAATCCATGCGACACGAATAGTTTAGCATCAAATACATGTTTTATATATGATTTAGCTTTTCTGCAGGCGGAACAAACGAGTTAGCTTCAAATCCATGCGAAACACATGATTTAGCTGCAAATCGAAGCGAAGTAGAAGGCTTAGCTTCAAATCCATGCGAAACACATGATTTAGCAGCAAATCAATGCGATGTAGAAGGTGTAGCTTCAAATCCATGCATCACAAATGATTTAGCATCAGATACTTGCGATATAAGTGATATAGATTCAAATGCAGGGGAAACAAACGCGTTAGCTTCAAATCGATGCGAAACACATGATTTGGCTGCAAATCAAAGCGATGTAGAAGGTTTAGCTTCAAATCCATGCGAAACAAATGAGTTAGCTTCAGATACTTGCGATATAAGTGATATAGCTTCAAATGCTGGGGAAACAAACGAGTTAGCTTCAAATCCATGCGACACACATGATTAAGCTTCAAGTCAATGCGATGTAGAAGGCTCAGCTTCAAATCCATGCGGAATAAATGATTTAGCTCCAAATACTTGCGATATAAGTGATATAGATTCAACTGCAGGCTAAACGAACGAGTTAGCTGCAAATCCATGCGAAACACATGATTTAGCTTCAAATCTATGCGATGTAGAAGGTTTAGTTTCAAATCCATGCGACACAAATGATTTAGTTTCAGATACTTGCGATATAAGTGATATACCTCCAAATGCAGACGAAACAAACGAGTTAGCTGCAAATCCATGCGAAACAAATGATTTAGCTTCAAACACTTGGGATATAAGTGATATAGCTTCAAATGCAGACGAAACAAACGAGTTAGTTCAAATTCTTGCGAAACACATCATTTAAATGCAAATCAATGCGATGTAGAAGGTATAGCTTCAAATCCGTGCCGAACAAATGATTTAGTATCAGATACTTGCGATATAAATGATATAGCTTCAAATGCAGGGGATACAAACGATTTAGCTTGAAATCCATGAGAAGCAAATGATTAAGCTTCAAATCAATGCGATGTAGATGGTGTAGCTTCAAATTAATGCGAAACAAATGATTCAGCTTCAAACACTTGGGATATATGTGATATAGCTTCAAATGCAGACGAAACAAACGAGTTAGCTTCACATCCAAGCGAAACACATGATTTAGCTTCAAATCAATGCGATGTAGAAGGTTTAGCTACAAATCCATGCGAAACAAATGATTTAGCATCACACACTCGGGATATAAGTGATATAGCTTCAAATGCAGACGAATCAAAGGAGTTAGCTTCAAAATGCATGCGATACACATGATTTAGCTTCAAATCAATGCGAAGTAGAAGGCTTAGCTTCAAATCCATGCGGAACAAATGATTTATCTTCAGATAATTGCGTTATAAGAGATATACGTTCAAATGCAGACGAAACAAACGAGTTAGCTTCAAATCCATGCGAAACACATGATTTAGCAGCAAATCAATGCGATGTAGAAGGTGTAGCTTCAAATCCATGCATCACAAATGATTTAGCATCAGATACTTGCGATATAAGTGATATAGACTCAAATGCAGGGGAAACAAACGAGTTAGCTTCAAATCGATGCGAAACACATGATTTAGCTGCAAATCAATGCGATGTAGAAGGTTTAGCTTCAAATCCATGCGAAACAAATGAGTTAGCTTCAGATACTTGCGATATAAGTGATATAGCTTCAAATGCAGGGGAAACAAACGAGTTAGCTGAAAATCCATGCGACACACATGATTAAGCTTCAAATCAATGCGATGTAGAAGGCTCAGCTTCAAATCCATGCGCAATAAATGATTCAGCTCAAAATACTTGCGATATAAGTGATATAGATTCAACTGCAGGCTAAACGAACGAGTTAGCTGCAAATCCATGCGAAACACATGATTTAGCTTCAAATCTATACGATGTAGAAGGTTTAGTTTCAAATCCATGCGACACAAATGATTTAGTTTCAGATACTTGCGATATAAGTGATATACCTCCAAATGCAGACGAAACAAACGAGTTAGCTGCAAATCCATGCGAAACAAATGATACAGCTTCAAACACTTGGGATATAAGTGATATAGCTTCAAATGCAGACGAAACAAACGAGTTAGTTCAAATTCTTGCGAAACACATCATTTAAATGCAAATCAATGCGATGTAGAAGGTATAGCTTCAAATCCGTGCCGAACAAATGATTTAGTATCAGATACTTGCGATATAAATGATATAGCTTCAAATGCAGGGGATACAAACGATTTAGCTTGAAATCCATGAGAAACAAATGATTAAGCTTCAAATCAATGCGATGTAGAAGGTGTAGCTTCAAATTAATGCGAAACAAATGATTCAGCTTCAAACACTTGGGATATATGTGATATAGCTTCAAATGCAGACGAAACAAACGAGTTAGCTTCACATCCAAGCGAAACACATGATTTAGCTTCAAATCAATGCGATGTAGAAGGTTTAGCTACAAATCCATGCGGAACAAATGATTTAGCATCACACACTCGGGATATAAGTGATATAGCTTCAAATGCAGACGAATCAAAGGAGTTAGCTTCAAAATGCATGCGATACACATGATTCAGCTTCAAATCAATGCGAAGTAGAAGGCTTAGCTTCAAATCCATGCGGAACAAATGATTTATCTTCAGATAATTGCGTTATAAGAGATATACGTTCAAATGCAGACGAAACAAACGAGTTAGCTACAAATCCATGCGAAACACATGATTTAGCTTCAAATCAATGCGATGTAGAAGGTTTAGCTACAAATCCATGCGAAACAAATGATTTAGCTTCAGATACTAGCGGTATATGTGATATTGCTTCAAGTGCAGACGAAACAAACGAGTTAGCTTCAAATCCATGCGGAACACATGATTAAACTGAAAATCAATGCGATGTAGAAGTTTTAGCTTCAAATCCGTGCGAAACAAATGATTTAGCTTCAGATACTTGCGATGTAAGTGATATAGCATCAAATGCAGGCGAAGCGAACGAGTTAGCTGCAAATCCATGCGAAACACATGATTTGGTTTCAAATCTATGGGATGTAGAAGGTTTCGCTTCAAATCCATGCGAAACCAATGATTTAGTTTCAGATACTTGCGATATAAGTGATATACCTCCAAATGCAGACAAAACAAACGAGTTAGCTTCAAATCTATGCGAAACAAATGATTTAACTTCAAACACTTGGGATATAAGTGATATAGCTTCAAATGCAGGGGAAACAAACGAGTTAGCTTCAAATCCAAGCGAATCACATGATTTAGCTTCAAATCAATGCGACACAAATGACTTAGCATCACATACATGCGATATAAGTGATATAGCTTCAAATGCAGGAGAAACAAACGAATTAGCTTCAAATCCATGCATAACACATGATTAAGCTTCAAATCAATGCGAAGTAGAAAGCTTAGCTTCAAATCCATGCAAATCAAATGGTTTCGAGTCAAAAATTGTTATATAAATGATTTAACTTCAACTGCATGCGAAACAAACGAGTTTGCTTCAAATCCAACCGAAACACATGATTTAGCTTCAAATCACTGCGAAGTAGATGGCTTAACATCGATTCCATGCGAAACAAATGGTTTAGCTTCAAATACTTGTGATATACATGATTTAGATTCAACAGCATTCGAAACAAACGAGTTAGCTTCAAATGCTTGCGAAACACATGACTTAGCTTCAAATGAGTGCGATGTAGAAGGTTTGGTTTCAAATCCAAGCGAAACACATGATTTAGCTTCAAACACTTGGGATATAAGTGATATAGCTTCAAATGCAGGGGAAACAAACGAGGTAGCTTCAAATCCAAGCGAATCACATGATTTAGCTTGAAATCATTGCGATGCAGAAGGTTTAGCTTGAAACCAATGCAATGTGGAAGGTTTAGCTTCAAATCAATGCGACACAAATGACTTAGCATCAGATACATGCGATATAAGTGATATAGCTTCAAATGCAGGAGAAACAAACGAGTTAGCTTCAAATCCATGCAAAACACATGATTAAGCTTCAAATCGATGCGAAACGAATAGTTTAGCATCAAAAACCTGTTTTATACGTGATTCAGCTTGAACTGCATGTGAAACAATGGGGTTAGCTTCAAATTCTAGCGAAACACATTATTCAGCTTCAGATCAATGCGAAGTAGAAGGCTTAGCTTCAAATCCATGCATATCAAATGGTTTCGATTCAAACACTTGTGATATACATGATTTAACTTCAACTGCATGCGAAACAAACGAGTTAGCATAAAATTCAGGAAAAAGACATGATTTAGCTTCAAATCAATGCGAAGTAGAAGGCTTAGCTACAAATCCATGCGAAACGAATAGTTTAGCATCAAATACTTGTTTTATACGTGATTTAGCTTCAACTGCATGCGAAACAAACTAATTAGATTCAAAATCAACAGAAACACATGATTTAGCTTCAAATCAATGCGAAGAAGAAGGCGTAGCTTCAAATCCATGCCAATCAAATGGTTTCGCTTCAAATACTTGTGATATACATGATTTAGCTTCAACTGCATGCGAAACAAACGAGTTAGCTTCAAATCCATGCGGAACACATGATTTAGCTGCAAATCAATGCGATGTGGAAGGTTTAGATTCAAATCAATGCGACACAAATGACTTAGCATCAGATACATGCGATATAAGTGATATAGCTTCAAATGCAGGGGAAGCAAACGAGTTAGCTTCAAATCCATGCAAAACACACAATTTAGCTTCAAATCAATGCGATGTAGAACGAATAGCTTTAAATCCAAGCGAAACAAATGATGTAGCTTCAAACATTTGGGATATATGTGATATAACTTCAAATGCAGACGAAACAAACGAGTTAGCTTCACATCCAAGCGAAACACATGATTTAGCTTCAAATCAATGCGAAGTAGAAGTCTTAGCTTCAAATCGATGCGGAACAAATGATTTTGCTTAAAATACTTGCGATATAAGTGATATAGATTCAACTGCAGGCCAAACAAACGAGTTAGCTTCAAATCCATGCGAAACAAATGATTTAGCTTCAAATACTTGGGATATAAGTGATATAGCTTCAAATGCAGACGAATCAAACAAGTTAGCTTCAAATCCATGCGAAACACATGATTTAGCAGCAAATGAATGCCATGTAGAAGGTTTAGCTTCAAATCCATGCGAAACAAATGATTTTGCTTCAAACACTTGGGATATAAGTGATATAGCTTCAAATGCAGACGAAACTAACGAGTTAGCTTCAAATCCATGCAAAAAACATGATTAAACTGAAAATCAATGCGATGTAGAAGGTTTAGCTTCAAAGCCATGCGAAACAAGTGATTTAGCTTCAGATACTTGCGATATAAGTGATATAGCATCAAATGCAGGCGAAACGAACGAGTTAACTGCAAATCCATGCGAAACACATGATATAGCTGCAAATCAAAGCGATGTTAAAGGTTTAGCTTCAAATCCATGCGAAACAAGTGATTTAGCTTCAGATACTAGCGATATATGTGATATTGCTTCAAGTGCAGACGAAACAAACGAGTTAGCTTCAAATCAATGCCGAACACATGATTTAGCTTAAAATTCATGCGATTTAGATGGTTTAGCTTCAAATCCATGCGAAACAAATGATAGAGCTGCAAACACTTGGGATATGGGTGATATAGCTTCAGCTGCATGCGAAACAAACGAGTTAGCTTCAAGTCCATGCGATGTAGAAGGCTTAGCTTCAAATCCATGCGGAACAAATGATTTATCTTCAGATAATTGCGTTATAAGCGATATACGTTCAAATGCAGACGAATCAAACGAGGTAGCTTCAACTCCATGCGACACGCATGAGTAAGCTTCAAATCAATGCGATGTAGAAGGCTCAGCTTCAAATCCATTCGGAACAAATGATTTAGCTTCAAATACTTGCGATATAAATGATATAGTTTCAAATGCAGACGAAACAAACGAGTTAGCTTCAAATCCATGCGAAACAAATGATTTAGCTTCAAACACTTGGGATATAAGTGATATAGCTTCAAATGCAGGGGAAACACATCATTTAGATGCAAATCAATCCGATGTAGAAGGTTTAGCTTCAAATCCATGCGAAACAAATGAGTTAGCTTCAGGTACTTGCGATATAAGTGATATAGCTTCAAATGCAGGGGAAACAAACGAGTTAGCTTAAAATCCATGCGAAACACATGAATTAGTTTAAAATCAATGCGATGTAGAAGGTTTAGCTTCAAATCCATGCGAAACAAGTGATTTAGCTTCAGATACTAGCGATATATGTGATATTGCTTCAAGTGCAGACGAAACAAACGAGTTAGCTTCAAATCAATGCCGAACACATGATTTAGCTTAAAATTCATGCGATTTAGATGGTTTAGCTTCAAATCCATGCGAAACAAATGATAGAGCTGCAAACACTTGGGATATGGGTGATATAGCTTCAGCTGCATGCGAAACAAACGAGTTAGCTTCAAGTCCATGCGATGTAGAAGGCTTAGCTTCAAATCCATGCGGAACAAATGATTTATCTTCAGATAATTGCGTTATAAGCGATATACGTTCAAATGCAGACGAATCAAACGAGGTAGCTTCAACTCCATGCGACACGCATGAGTAAGCTTCAAATCAATGCGATGTAGAAGGCTCAGCTTCAAATCCATTCGGAACAAATGATTTAGCTTCAAATACTTGCGATATAAATGATATAGTTTCAAATGCAGACGAAACAAACGAGTTAGCTTCAAATCCATGCGAAACAAATGATTTAGCTTCAAACACTTGGGATATAAGTGATATAGCTTCAAATGCAGGGGAAACACATCATTTAGATGCAAATCAATCCGATGTAGAAGGTTTAGCTTCAAATCCATGCGAAACAAATGAGTTAGCTTCAGGTACTTGCGATATAAGTGATATAGCTTCAAATGCAGGGGAAACAAACGAGTTAGCTTAAAATCCATGCGAAACACATGAATTAGTTTAAAATCAATGCGATGTAGAAGGTTTAGCATCAAATCCATGCGAAACAAATGATTTAGCTTCAGATACTTGCGATATATGTGATGTAGCTTCAAATGCAGACGAAAGAAACAAGCTAGCTTCAAATCCATGCGAATCAAATGATTTATCTTCAAACAGTTGGGATATAAGTGATATAGCTTCAAATGCGCACGAAGCAAACGAGTCAGCTTCAAATCAATGCGAAACTAGAAGGTTTAGCTTCAAATCCAGGCGAAACAAATAATTTAGCATCAGATACTTACGATATAAGTGATATAGCATCAAATGCAGGCGAAACGAACGAGTTAGCTGCAAATCCATGCGAAACACATGATATAGCTGCAAATCAAAGCGATGTTGAAGGTTTAGCTTCAAATCCATGCGAAACAAATGATTTAGCTTCAGATACTAGCGATATATGTGATATTGTTTCAGGTGCAGACCAAACAGACGAGTTAGCTTCAAATCCATGCGGAACACATGATTTAGCTTAAAATTCATGCAATTTAGATGGTTTAGTTTCAAATCCATGCGAAACAAATGATAGAGCTGCGAACACTTGGGATATGGGTGATATAGCTTCAGCTGCATGCGAAAGAAACGAGTTAGCTTCAAGTCCATGCGCTGTAGAAGGTTTAGCTTCAAATCCATGTGAAACAAAAGATTTAGCTTCAAATACTTGGGATATAAGTGATATAGCTTCAAATGCAGACGAAACAAACAAGTTAGCTTCAAATCCATGCGAAACACATGATTTAGCAGCAAATCAATGCCATGTAGAAGGTTTAGCTTCAAAACCATGCGAAACAAATGATTTTGCTTCAAACACTTGGGATATAAGTGATATAGCTTCAAATGCAGACGAAACTAACGAGTTAGCTTCAAATCCATGCAAAAAACATGATTAAACTGAAAATCAATGCGATGTAGAAGGTTTAGCTTCAAAGCCATGCGAAACAAGTGATTTAGCTTCAGATACTTGCGATATAAGTGATATAGCATCAAATGCAGGCGAAACGAACGAGTTAGCTGCAAATCCATGCGAAACACATGATATAGCTGCAAATCAAAGCGATGTTAAAGGTTTAGCTTCAAATCCATGCGAAACAAATGATTTAGTATCAGATACTTGCGATATAAATGATATAGCTTCAAATGCAGGGGATACAAACGATTTAGCTTCAAATCCATGCAAAACACATGATTAAGCTTCAAGTCAATGCGATGTAGAAGGTTCAGCTACAAATCCATGCGGAACAAATGATTTAGCTTCAAATACTTGCGATATAAATGATATAGTTTCAAATGCAGGCGAAACAAACGAGTAAGATTCAAATCCATGCGAAACACATGATTTAGCTGCAAATCAATGCGATGTAGAAGGTATAGATTCAAGTCAAAGCGAAACACATGATTTAGCACATGAACTTGCGATATAAGTGATATAGCTTCAAATGCAGGGGGAACAAACGAGATAGCTTCAAATCCATGCAAAACACATGATTTAGCTTCAAATCAATGCGATGTAGAACGTTTAGCTTTCAATCCAAGCGAAACAAATGATGTAGCTTCACAAATTTGGGACATAAGTGATATAGATTCGACTGCAGACGAAACAAACGAGTTAGCTTCACATCCAAGCGAAACAAATGATTTAGCTTCAAATCAATGCGAAGTAGAAGGCTTAGCTTCAAATCGATGCGGAACAAATGATTTTGCTTAAAATACTTGCGATATAAGTGATATAGATTCAACTGCAGGCCAAACAAACGAGTTAGCTTCAAATCCATGCGAAACAAATGATTTAGCTTCAAACACTTGGGATATAAGTGATATAGCTTCAAATGCAGACGAAACAAACGAGTTAGCTTCAAATCCATGCGAAACACATGATTAAACTGAAAATCAATGCGATGTAGGAGGTTTATCTTCAAATCTATGCGGAACAAATGATTTAGCTTCAAATACTTGCGATATAAATGATTTAGCTTCAAACACTTGGGATATAAATAATATAGCTTCAAATGCAGGCGAAACGAACGAGTTAGCTGCAAATCCTTGCGAAACACATGATATAGCTGCAAATCAAAGCGATGTTGAAGGTTAAGCTTCAAATCCATGCGAAACAAATGATTTAGCTTCAGATACTAGCGATATATGTGATATTGCTTCAAGTGCAGACGAAACAAACGAGTTAGCTTCAAATCCATGCGGAACACATGATTTAGCTTAAAATTCATGCGATTTAGATGGTTTAGCTTCAAATCCATGCGAAACAAATGATAGAGCTGCAAACACTTGGGATATGGGTGATATAGTTTCAGCTGCATGCGAAACAAACGAGTTAGCTTCAAGTCCATGCGATGGAGAAGGTTTAGCTTCAAAGCCATGCGAAACACGTGATTTAGCTTCAGATACTTGCGATATAAGTGATATAGCTTCAAATGCAGACGAAACAAACAAGTTAGTTTCGAATCCATGCGACACAAATGATTTAGTTTCAGATACTTGCGATATAAGTGATATAGATTCAAATGCAGACGAAACAAACGAGATAACTTCAAATCCATGCGAAACAAATGATTTAGCTTCAAACACTTGGGATATAAGTGATATAGCTTCAAATGCAGGGGAAACACATCATTTAGATGCAAATCAATGCGAAGTAGAAGGCTTAGCTTCAAATCCATGCAAATCAAATGGTTTCGATTCAAACACTTGTGATATACATGATTTAACTTCAACTGCATGCGAAACAAACGAGTTAGCATAAAATTCAGGAAAAAGACATGATTTAGCTTCAAATCAATGCGGAGTAGAAGGCTTAGCTTCAAATCCATGCGAAACGAATAGTTTAGCATCAAATACTTGTGATATACATGATTTAGCTTCAACTGCATGCGAAACAAACGAGTTAGCTTCAAATCAATGCGATGTGGAAGGTTTAGATTCAAATCAATGCGACACAAATGACTTAGCATCAGATACATGCGATATAAGTGATATAGCTTCAAATGCAGGGGAAACAAACGAGTTAGCTTCACATCCAAGCGAAACACATGATTTAGCTTCAAATCAATGCGAAGTAGAAGTCTTAGCTTCAAATCGATGCGGAACAAATGATTTTGCTTCAAATACTTGCGATATAAGTGATATACATTCAACAGCAGGTCAAACAAACGAGTTAGCTCCAAATCCATGCGAAACACATTATTTAGCTGCAAATCAATGCGATGTAGAAGGTTTAGCTTCAAATCCATTCCAAACAAATGGTTTAGCTACAAATACTTGCGATGTACGTTATTTAGATTCAACTGCATGCGCAACAACCGAGTTAGATTCAAATCCATGCGAAACACATGATTTAGCTTCAAATCTATGCGATGTAAGAAGGTTTAGCTTCAAATCCATGCGAAACCAATGATTTAGGTTCAGATACTTGCGATATAAGTGATATAGATTCAAATGCAGACGAAACAAACGAGATAGCTTCAAATCCATGCGACACAAATGATTTAGTTTCAGACACTTGCGATATATGTGATATAGCTTCAAATGCAGACGAAAGAAACAAGCTAGCTTCAAATCCATGCGAATCAAATGATTTATCTTCAAACAGTTGGGATATAAGTGATATAGCTTCAAATGCGCACGAAGCAAACGAGTCAGCTTCAAATCAATGCGAAAGTAGAAGGTTTAGCTTCAAATCCAGGCGAAACAAATGATTTAGCATCAGATACTTGCGATATAAATGACATAGCTTCAAATGCAGGGGATACAAACGAATTAGCTTCAAATCCATGCGAAACAAATGATTAAGCTTCAAATCAATGCGATGTAGAAGGTTTAGGTTCAAATTCATGCGAAACAAATGATTTAGCTTCAAACACTTGGGATATAAGTGATATAGCTTCAAATGCAGACGAAACAAACGAGTTAGCTTCACAACCAAGCGAAACACATGATTTAGCTTCAAATCAATGCGATGTAGAAGGTTTAGCTACAAATCAATGCGACACAAATGATTTAGGTCCAGATACTTGCGATAGAAGTGATATAGCTACAAATGCAGACGAAAGAAACAAGCTAGCTTCAAATCCATGCGAAGCAAATGATTTATCTTCAAACACTTGGGATATAAGTACTATAGCTTCAAATGCAGACGAAACAAACGAGATAGCTTCCAATCCAAGCGAAACACATGATTTAGCTTCAAATGAGTGCGATGTAGAAGCTTTGGCTTCAAATCCAAGCGAAACACATGATTTAGCTTCTAACACTTGGGATATAAGTGATATAGCTTCAAATACAGGGGAAACAAACGAGTTAGCTTCAAATCCAAGCGAATCACATGATTTAGCTTCAAATGAGTGCGATGTAGAAGGTTTGGTTTCAAATCCAAGCGAAACACATGATTTAGCTTCAAACACTTGGGATATAAGTGATATAGCTTCAAATGGAGGGGAAACAAACGAGGTAGCTTCAAATCCAAGCGAATCACATGATTTAGCTTGAAATCATTGCGATGCAGAAGGTTTAGCTTGAAACCAATGCAATGTGGAAGGTTTAGCTTCAAATCAATGCGACACAAATGACTTAGCATCAGATACATGCGATATAAGTGATATAGCTTCAAATGCAGGAGAAACAAACGAGTTAGCTTCAAATCCATGCAAAACACATGATTAAGCTTCAAATCGATGCGAAACGAATAGTTTAGCATCAAAAACCTGTTTTATACGTGATTCAGCTTGAACTGCATGTGAAACAATGGGGTTAGCTTCAAATTCAAGCGAAACACATTATTCAGCTTCAGATCAATGCGAAGTAGAAGGCTTAGCTTCAAATCCATGCATATCAAATGGTTTCGATTCAAACACTTGTGATATACATGATTTAACTTCAACTGCATGCGAAACAAACGAGTTAGCATAAAATTCAGGAAAAAGACATGATTTAGCTTCAAATCAATGCGAAGTAGAAGGCTTAGCTACAAATCCATGCGAAACGAATAGTTTAGCATCAAATACTTGTTTTATACGTGATTTAGCTTCAACTGCATGCGAAACAAACTAATTAGATTCAAAATCAACAGAAACACATGATTTAGCCTCAAATCAATGCGAAGAAGAAGGCGTAGCTTCAAATCCATGCCAATCAAATGGTTTCGCTTCAAATACTTGTGATATACATGATTTAGCTTCAACTGCATGCGAAACAAACGAGTTAGCTTCAAATCCATGCGGAACACATGATTTAGCTGCAAATCAATGCGATGTGGAAGGTTTAGATTCAAATCAATGCGACACAAATGACTTAGCATCAGATACATGCGATATAAGTGATATAGCTTCAAATGCAGGGGAAGCAAACGAGTTAGCTTCAAATCCATGCAAAACACACAATTTAGCTTCAAATCAATGCGATGTAGAACGATTAGCTTTAAATCCAAGCGAAACAAATGATGTAGCTTCAAACATTTGGGATATATGTGATATAACTTCAAATGCAGACGAAACAAACGAGTTAGCTTCACATCCAAGCGAAACACATGATTTAGCTTCAAATCAATGCGAAGTAGAAGTCTTAGCTTCAAATCGATGCGGAACAAATGATTTTGCTTAAAATACTTGCGATATAAGTGATATAGATTCAACTGCAGGCCAAACAAACGAGTTAGCTTCAAATCCATGCGAAACAAATGATTTAGCTTCAAACACTTGGGATATAAGTGATATAGCTTCAAATGCAGACGAAACAAACGAGTTAGCTTCATATCCATGCGAAACACATGATTAAACTGAAAATCAATGCGATGTAGAAGGTTTATCTTCAAAGCCATGTGAAACAAGTGAGTTAGCTTCAGATACTTACGATATAAGTGATATAGCATCAAATGCAGGCGAAACGAACGAGTTAGCTGCAAATCCATGCGAAACACATGATATAGCTGCAAATCAAAGCGATGTTGAAGGTTTAGCTTCAAATCCATGCGAAACAAATGATTTAGCTTCAGATACTAGCGATATATGTGATATTGTTTCAGGTGCAGACCAAACAGACGAGTTAGCTTCAAATCCATGCGGAACACATGATTTAGCTTAAAATTCATGCAATTTAGATGGTTTAGTTTCAAATCCATGCGAAACAAATGATAGAGCTGCGAACACTTGGGATATGGGTGATATAGCTTCAGCTGCATGCGAAAGAAACGAGTTAGCTTCAAGTCCATGCGCTGTAGAAGGTTTAGCTTCAAATCCATGTGAAACAAAAGATTTAGCTTCAAATACTTGGGATATAAGTGATATAGCTTCAAATGCAGACGAAACAAACAAGTTAGCTTCAAATCCATGCGAAACACATGATTTAGCAGCAAATCAATGCCATGTAGAAGGTTTAGCTTCAAATCCATGCGAAACAAATGATTTTGCTTCAAACACTTGGGATATAAGTGATATAGCTTCAAATGCAGACGAAACTAACGAGTTAGCTTCAAATCCATGCAAAAAACATGATTAAACTGAAAATCAATGCGATGTAGAAGGTTTAGCTTCAAAGCCATGCGAAACAAGTGATTTAGCTTCAGATACTTGCGATATAAGTGATATAGCATCAAATGCAGGCGAAACGAACGAGTTAGCTGCAAATCCATGCGAAACACATGATATAGCTGCAAATCAAAGCGATGTTAAAGGTTTAGCTTCAAATCCATGCGAAACAAGTGATTTAGCTTCAGATACTAGCGATATATGTGATATTGCTTCAAGTGCAGACGAAACAAACGAGTTAGCTTCAAATCAATGCCGAACACATGATTTAGCTTAAAATTCATGCGATTTAGATGGTTTAGCTTCAAATCCATGCGAAACAAATGATAGAGCTGCAAACACTTGGGATATGGGTGATATAGCTTCAGCTGCATGCGAAACAAACGAGTTAGCTTCAAGTCCGTGCGATGTAGAAGGCTTAGCTTCAAATCCATGCGGAACAAATGATTTATCTTCAGATAATTGCGTTATACGCGATATACGTTCAAATGCAGACGAATCAAACGAGGTAGCTTCAACTCCATGCGACACGCATGAGTAAGCTTCAAATCAATGCGATGTAGAAGGCTCAGCTTCAAATCCATTCGGAACAAATGATTTAGCTTCAAATACTTGCGATATAAATGATATAGTTTCAAATGCAGACGAAACAAACGAGTTAGCTTCAAATCCATGCGAAACAAATGATTTAGCTTCAAACACTTGGGATATAAGTGATATAGCTTCAAATGCAGGGGAAACACATCATTTAGATGCAAATCAATCCGATGTAGAAGGTTTAGCTTCAAATCCATGCGAAACAAATGATTTAGTATCAGATACTTGCGATATAAATGATATAGCTTCAAATGCAGGGGATACAAACGATTTAGCTTCAAATCCATGCAAAACACATGATTAAGCTTCAAGTCAATGCGATGTAGAAGGTTTAGCTTCAAATTCATGCGAAACAAATGATTTAGCTTCAAACACTTGGGATATAAGTGATATAGCTTCAAATGCAGACGAAACAAACGAGTTAGCTTCACATCCAAGCGAAACACATGATTTAGCTTCAAATCAATACGATGTAGAAGGTTCAGCTACAAATCCATGTGGAACAAATGATTTATCTTCAGATAATTGCGTTATAAGCGGTATACGTTCAAATGCAGACGAAACAAACAAGCTAGCTTCAACTCCATGCGACACGCATGATTAAGCTTCAAATCAATGCGATATAGAAGGCTCAGCTTCAAATCCATGCGGAACAAATGATTTAGCTTCAAATACTTGCGATATAAATGATATAGTTTCAAATGCAGACGAAACAAACGAGTTAGCTTCACATCCAAGCGAAACAAATGATTTAGCTTCAAATCAATGCGAAGTAGAAGGCTTAGCTTCGTATCGATGCGGAACAAATGATTTTGCTTAAAATACTTGCGATATAAGTGATATAGAGTCAACTGCAGGCCAAACAAACGAGTTAGATTCAAATCCATGCGAAACAAATGATTTAGCTTCAAACACTTGGGATATAAATGATATAGCTTCAAATGCAGACGAAACAAACGAGTTAGCTTCAAATCCATGCGAAACACATGATTAAACTGAAAATCAATGCGATGTAGAAGGTTTAGCTTCAAAGCCTAGCGAAACAAGTGATTTAGCTTCAGATACTTGCGACATAAGTGATATAGCATCAAATGCAGGCGAAACGAACGAGTTAGCTGCAAATCCTTGCGAAACACATGATATAGCTGCAAATCAAAGCGATGTTGAAGGTTTAGCTTCAAATTCATGCGAAACAAATGATTTAGCTTCAAACACTTGGGATATAAGTGATATAGCTTCAAATGCAGACGAAATAAATGAGTTAGCTTCACATCCAAGCGAAACACATGATTTAGCCTCAAATCAATGCGATGTAGAAGGTTTAGATACAAATCCATGCGAAACAAATGAGTTGGCATCAAACACTCGGGATGTAAGTGATATAGCTTCAAATGCAGACGAATCAAAGGAGTTAGCTTCAAAATGCATGCGATACACATGATTTAGCTTCAAATCAATGCGAAGTAGAAGGCTTAGCTTCAAATCCATGCGGAACAAATGATTTAGCTTCAAATACTTGCGATATAAATGATATAGTTTCAAATGCAGGCGAAACAAACGAGTAAGATTCAAATCCATGCGAAACACATGATTTAGCTGCAAATCAATGCGATGTAGAAGGTATAGATTCAAGTCAAAGCGAAACACATGATTTAGCACATGAACTTGCGATATAAGTGATATAGCTTCAAATGCAGGGGAAACAAACGAGATAGCTTCAAATCCATGCAAAACACATGATTTAGCTTCAAATCAATGCGATGTAGAACGTTTAGCTTTAAATCCAAGCGAAACAAATGATGTAGCTTCACAAATTTGGGATATAAGTGATATAGATTCGACTGCAGACGAAACAAACGAGTTAGCTTCACATCCAAGCGAAACAAATGATTTAGCTTCAAATCAATGCGAAGTAGAAGGCTTAGCTTCAAATCGATGCGGAACAAATGATTTTGCTTAAAATACTTGCGATATAAGTGATATAGATTCAACTGCAGGCCAAACAAACGAGTTAGCTTCAAATCCATGCGAAACAAATGATTTAGCTTCAATCACTTGGGATATAAGTGATATAGCTTCAAATGCAGACGAAACAAACGAGTTAGCTTCAAATCCATGCGAAACACATGATTAAACTGAAAATCAATGCGATGTAGGAGGTTTATCTTCAAATCTATGCGGAACAAATGATTTAGCTTCAAATACTTGCGATATAAATGATTTAGCTTCAAACACTTGGGATATAAATAATATAGCTTCAAATGCAGGCGAAACGAACGAGTTAGCTGCAAATCCTTGCGAAACACATGATATAGCTGCAAATCAAAGCGATGTTGAAGGTTAAGCTTCAAATCCATGCGAAACAAATGATTTAGCTTCAGGTACTAGCGATATATGTGATATTGCTTCAAGTGCAAACGAAACAAACGAGTTAGCTTCAAATCCATGCGGAACACATGATTTAGCTTAAAATTCATGCGATTTAGATGGTTTAGCTTCAAATCCATGCGAAACAAATGATAGAGCTGCAAACACTTGGGATATGGGTGATATAGTTTCAGCTGCATGCGAAACAAACGAGTTAGCTTCAAGTCCATGCGATGGAGAAGGTTTAGCTTCAAAGCCATGCGAAACACGTGATTTAGCTTCAGATACTTGCGATATAAGTGATATAGCTTCAAATGCAGACGAAACAAACAAGTTAGTTTCGAATCCATGCGACACAAATGATTTAGTTTCAGATACTTGCGATATAAGTGATATAGATTCAAATGCAGACGAAACAAACGAGATAACTTCAAATCCATGCGAAACACATTATTTAGCTGCAAATCAATGCGATGTAGAAGGTTTAGCTTCAAATCCATTCCAAACAAATGGTTTAGCTACAAATACTTGCGATGTACGTTATTTAGATTCAACTGCATGCGCAACAACCGAGTTAGATTCAAATCCATGCGAAACACATGATTTAGCTTCAAATCTATGCGATGTAAGAAGGTTTAGCTTCAAATCCATGCGAAACCAATGATTTAGGTTCAGATACTTGCGATATAAGTGATATAGATTCAAATGCAGACGAAACAAACGAGATAGCTTCAAATCCATGCGACACAAATGATTTAGTTTCAGACACTTGCGATATATGTGATATAGCTTCA
The DNA here is from genome assembly GCF_051020955.1 of Megalopta genalis. Taxonomy (NCBI): domain Eukaryota; kingdom Metazoa; phylum Arthropoda; class Insecta; order Hymenoptera; family Halictidae; genus Megalopta; species Megalopta genalis. The sequence goes on along the minus strand of NW_027476564.1, from coordinate 10,220 downwards.
AATGCAGACGAAAGAAACAAGCTAGCTTCAAATCCATGCGAATCAAATGATTTATCTTCAAACAGTTGGGATATAAGTGATATAGCTTCAAATGCGCACGAAGCAAACGAGTCAGCTTCAAATCAATGCGAAAATAGAAGGTTTAGCTTCAAATCCAGGCGAAACAAATGATTTAGCATCAGATACTTGCGATATAAATGACATAGCTTCAAATGCAGGGGATACAAACGAATTAGCTTCAAATCCATGCGAAACAAATGATTAAGCTTCAAATCAATGCGATGTAGAAGGTTTAGGTTCAAATTCATGCGAAACAAATGATTTAGCTTCAAACACTTGGGATATAAGTGATATAGCTTCAAATGCAGACGAAACAAACGAGTTAGCTTCACAACCAAGCGAAACACATGATTTAGCTTCAAATCAATGCGATGTAGAAGGTTTAGCTACAAATCAATGCGACACAAATGATTTAGGTCCAGATACTTGCGATAGAAGTGATATAGCTACAAATGCAGACGAAAGAAACAAGCTAGCTTCAAATCCATGCGAAGCAAATGATTTATCTTCAAACACTTGGGATATAAGTACTATAGCTTCAAATGCAGACGAAACAAACGAGATAGCTTCCAATCCAAGCGAAACACATGATTTAGCTTCAAATGAGTGCGATGTAGAAGCTTTGGCTTCAAATCCAAGCGAAACACATGATTTAGCTTCTAACACTTGGGATATAAGTGATATAGCTTCAAATACAGGGGAAACAAACGAGTTAGCTTCAAATCCAAGCGAATCACATGATTTAGCTTCAAATGAGTGCGATGTAGAAGGTTTGGTTTCAAATCCAAGCGAAACACATGATTTAGCTTCAAACACTTGGGATATAAGTGATATAGCTTCAAATGCAGGGGAAACAAACGAGGTAGCTTCAAATCCAAGCGAATCACATGATTTAGCTTGAAATCATTGCGATGCAGAAGGTTTAGCTTGAAACCAATGCAATGTGGAAGGTTTAGCTTCAAATCAATGCGACACAAATGACTTAGCATCAGATACATGCGATATAAGTGATATAGCTTCAAATGCAGGAGAAACAAACGAGTTAGCTTCAAATCCATGCAAAACACATGATTAAGCTTCAAATCGATGCGAAACGAATAGTTTAGCATCAAAAACCTGTTTTATACGTGATTCAGCTTGAACTGCATGTGAAACAATGGGGTTAGCTTCAAATTCAAGCGAAACACATTATTCAGCTTCAGATCAATGCGAAGTAGAAGGCTTAGCTTCAAATCCATGCATATCAAATGGTTTCGATTCAAACACTTGTGATATACATGATTTAACTTCAACTGCATGCGAAACAAACGAGTTAGCATAAAATTCAGGAAAAAGACATGATTTAGCTTCAAATCAATGCGAAGTAGAAGGCTTAGCTACAAATCCATGCGAAACGAATAGTTTAGCATCAAATACTTGTTTTATACGTGATTTAGCTTCAACTGCATGCGAAACAAACTAATTAGATTCAAAATCAACAGAAACACATGATTTAGCTTCAAATCAATGCGAAGAAGAAGGCGTAGCTTCAAATCCATGCCAATCAAATGGTTTCGCTTCAAATACTTGTGATATACATGATTTAGCTTCAACTGCATGCGAAACAAACGAGTTAGCTTCAAATCCATGCGGAACACATGATTTAGCTGCAAATCAATGCGATGTGGAAGGTTTAGATTCAAATCAATGCGACACAAATGACTTAGCATCAGATACATGCGATATAAGTGATATAGCTTCAAATGCAGGGGAAGCAAACGAGTTAGCTTCAAATCCATGCAAAACACACAATTTAGCTTCAAATCAATGCGATGTAGAACGATTAGCTTTAAATCCAAGCGAAACAAATGATGTAGCTTCAAACATTTGGGATATATGTGATATAACTTCAAATGCAGACGAAACAAACGAGTTAGCTTCACATCCAAGCGAAACACATGATTTAGCTTCAAATCAATGCGAAGTAGAAGTCTTAGCTTCAAATCGATGCGGAACAAATGATTTTGCTTAAAATACTTGCGATATAAGTGATATAGATTCAACTGCAGGCCAAACAAACGAGTTAGCTTCAAATCCATGCGAAACAAATGATTTAGCTTCAAACACTTGGGATATAAGTGATATAGCTTCAAATGCAGACGAAACAAACGAGTTAGCTTCATATCCATGCGAAACACATGATTAAACTGAAAATCAATGCGATGGAGAAGGTTTAGCTTCAAAGCCATGCGAAACACGTGATTTAGCTTCAGATACTTGCGATATAAGTGATATAGCTTCAAATGCAGACGAAACAAACAAGTTAGTTTCGAATCCATGCGACACAAATGATTTAGTTTCAGATACTTGCGATATAAGTGATATACCTCCAAATGCAGACGAAACAAACGAGTTAGCTTCAAATCCATGCGAAACAAGTGATTTAGCTTCAAACACTTGGGATATAAGTGATATAGCTTCAAATGCTGGGGAAACACATCATTTAGATGCAAATCAATGCGATGTAGAAAGTTTAGCTTCAAATCCATGCGAAACAAGTGATTTAACTTCAGATACTTGCGATATATGTGATATTGCTTTAAGTGCAGACGAAACAAACGAGTTAGCTTCAAATCCATGCGGAACACATGATTTAGCTTAAAATTCATGCTATTTAGATGGTTTAGCTTCAAATCCATGCTAAACAAATGATTTAGTTTCAGATACTTGCGATATAAGTTGTATACCTCCAAATGCAGACGAAACAAACGAGTTAGCTTCAAATCCATGCGAAACAAATGATTTAGCTTCAAACACTTGCGATATAAGTGATATAGCTTCAAATGCAGACGAAACAAACGAGTTAACTTCACATCCAAGCGAAACACATGATTTAGCTTCAAATCAATGCGATGTAGAAGGTTTAGCTACAAATCCATGCGAAACAAATGATTTAGCATCAAACACTCGGGATATAAGTGATATAGCTTCAAATGGAGACGAATCAAACGAGTTAGCTTCAAAATGCATGCGATACACATGATTTAGCTTCAAATCAATGCGAAGTAGAAGGCTTAGCTTCAAATCCATGCGGAACAAATGATTTATCTTCAGATAATTGCGTTACAAGCGATATACGTTCAAATGCAGACGAAACAAACGAGCTAGCTTCAACTCCATGCGACACGCATGATAAAGCTTCAAATCAATGCGATGTAGAAGGCTCAGCTTCAAATCCATGCGAAAAAAATGATTTAGCTTCAGATACTAGCGATATATGTGATATTGCTTCAAGTGCAGACGAAACAAACGAGTTAGCTTCAAATCCAAGCGAAACGAATGATTTAGCTTCAAACACTTGGGATATAAGTGATATAGCTTCAAATCCGTGCGAAACAAATGATTTAGCTTCAGATACTTACGATATAAGTGATATAGCATCAAATGCAGGCTAAACGAACGAGCTAGCTGCAAATCCATGCGAAACACATGATTTAGCTTCAAATCTATGCGATGTAGAAGGTTTAGCTTCAAATCCATGAGACACAAATGATTTAGCTTCGGATACTTGCGATATAAGTGATAGACCTTCAAATGCAGACGAAATAAACGACTTAGCTTCCAATCCAAGCGAATCACATGATTTAGCTTCAAATCAATGCGATGTAGGAGGTTTAGCTTCACATCCATGCGAAACAAATGATTTAGCTTCGAATCAATGCGAGGTAGAAGGCTTAGCTTCAAATCCATAACAAACAAATGATTTAGGTTCAGATACTTGCGATATAAGTGATATATCTTCAAATACAGACGAAACAATTGAGTTAGCTTCAAATCTATGCGAAGCAAATGATTTAGCTTCGAATCAATGGGATGTAGAAGGTTTAGCTTCAAATCCATGCGAAACCAATAATTCAGCTTCAGATACTTGCGATAGAAGTGGCATAGCTTCAAATGCAGACGAAACAAACAAGTTAGCATCAATTCCATGCGAAACAAATGATTTAGCTGCAAATCAATGCGAGGTAGATGGTTTAGCTTCAAATCCATAAAAAACAAAAGATTTAGGTTGAGATACTTGCGATATAAGTGATATATCTTCAAATGCAGACGAAACAAACGAGTTAGCTTCAAATCCATGCGATACACATGATTAAACTGAATATCAATGCGATGTAGAAGGTTTAGCTTCAAAGCCATGCGAAACAAATGATAGAGCTGCAAACACTTGGGATATGGGTGATATAGTTTCAGCTGCATGCGAAACAAACGAGTTAGCTTCAAGTCCATGCGATGTATAAGGTTTAGCTTCAAATCCATGCTAAACAAATGATTTAGTTTCAGATACTTGCGATATAAGTGATATACCTCCAAATGCAGACGAAACAAACGAGTTAGCTTCAAATCCATGCGAAACAAATGATTTAGCATCAAACACTTGGGATAGAAGTGATATAGCTTCAAATGTAGACGAAACAAACGAGTTAGCTTCACATCCAAGCGAAACACATGATTTAGCTTCAAATCAATGCGATGTAGAAGGTTTAGCTACAAATCCATGCGAAACAAATGATTTAGCATCAAACACTCGGGATATAAGTGATATAGCTTCAAATGCAGACGAAACAAACGAGTTTTTTTCAAATCCTTGCGAAACACATCCATTTAAATGCAAATCAATGCGATGTAGTAGGTATAGCTTCAAATCCGTGCCAAACAAATGATTTAGTAACAGATACTTGCGATATAAATGATATAGCTTCAAATGCAGGGGATACAAACGAATTAGCTTCAAATCCATGCGAAACACATGATTAAGCTTCAAATCAATGCGATGTAGAAGGTTTAGCTTCAAATTCATGCGAAACAAATGATTTAGCATCAAACACTTGGGATATAAGTGATATAGCTTCAAATGCAGACGAATCAAAGGAGTTAGCTTCAAAATGCATGCGATACACATGATTTAGCTTCAAATCAATGCGAAGTAGAAGGCTTGGCTTCAAATCCATGCGGAACAAATGATTTATCATCAGATAATTGCGTTATAAGCGATATACGTTCAAATGCAGACGAAACAAACGAGCTAGCTTCAATTCCATGCGACACGCATGATTAAGCTTCAAATCAATACGATGTAGAAGGCTCAGCTTCAAATCCATGCGGAACAAATGATTTAGCTCCAAATACTTGCGATAAAAGTGATATAGATTCAACTGCAGGCCAAACAAACGAGTTAGCTTCAAATCCATGCGAAACAAATGATTTAGCTTCAAATCAATGCGAAGTGGAAGGCTTAGCTTCAAATCTATGCGGAACAAATGATTTATCTTCAGATAATTGTGTTATAAGCGATATACGTTCAAATGCAGACGAAACAAACGAGCTAGCTTCAACTCCATGCGAAACAAATGATTTAGCTTCAAACACTTGGGATATAAGTGATATAGCTTCAGCTGCATGCGAAACAAACGAGTTAGCTTCAGATCCATGCAAAACACATGATTAAACTGAAAATCAATGCGATGTAGAATGTTTAGCTTCAAATCCATGCGAAACAAATGATTTAGCTTCAGATCCTTGCGATATAAGTGATATAGCATCAAATGCAGGCGAAGCGAACGAGTTAGCAGCAAATCCATGCGAAACACATGATTTAGTTTCAAATCTATGGGTTGTAGAAGGTTTAGCTTCAAATCCATGCGAAACCAATGATTTAGTTTCAGATACTTGCGATATAAGTGATATACCTCAAAATGCAGACAAAACAAACGAGTTAGCTTCAAATCCATGCGAAACAAATGATTTAGTATCAGATAATTGCGATATAAATGATATAGCTTCAAATGCAGGGGATACAAACGAATTAGCTTAAAATTCATGCGAAACACATGATTAAGCTTCAAATCAATGCGATGTAGAAGGTTTAGCTTCAATTTCATGCGAAACAAATGATTTAGCATCAAACACTTGGGATAGAAGTGATATAGCTTCAAATGTAGACGAAACAAACGAGTTAGCTTCACATCCAAGCGAAACACATGATTTAGCTTCAAATCAATGCGATGTAGAAGGTTTAGCTACAAATCCATGCGAAACAAATGATTTAGCATCAAACACTCGGGATATAAGAGATATAGCTTCAAATGCAGACGAAACAAACGAGTTTTTTTCAAATCCTTGCGAAACACATCCATTTAAATGCAAATCAATGCGATGTAGTAGGTATAGCTTCAAATCCGTGCCAAACAAATGATTTAGTAACAGATACTTGCGATATAAATGATATAGCTTCAAATGCAGGGGATACAAACGAATTAGCTTCAAATCCATGCGAAACACATGATTAAGCTTCAAATCAATGCGATGTAGAAGGTTTAGCTTCAAATTCATGCGAAACAAATGATTTAGCATCAAACACTTGGGATATAAGTGATATAGCTTCAAATGCAGACGAATCAAAGGAGTTAGCTTCAAAATGCATGCGATACACATGATTTAGCTTCAAATCAATGCGAAGTAGAAGGCTTGGCTTCAAATCCATGCGGAACAAATGATTTATCATCAGATAATTGCGTTATAAGCGATATACGTTCAAATGCAGACGAAACAAACGAGCTAGCTTCAACTCCATGCGACACGCATGATTAAGCTTCAAATCAATACGATGTAGAAGGCTCAGCTTCAAATCCATGCGGAACAAATGATTTAGCTCCAAATACTTGCGATAAAAGTGATATAGATTCAACTGCAGGCCAAACAAACGAGTTAGCTTCAAATCCATGCGAAACAAATGATTTAGCTTCAAATCAATGCGAAGTGGAAGGCTTAGCTTCAAATCTATGCGGAACAAATGATTTATCTTGAGATAATTGTGTTATAAGCGATATACGTTCAAATGCAGACGAAACAAACGAGCTAGCTTCAACTCCATGCGACACACATTATGAAGCTTCAAATCAATGCGATGTAGAGGGCTTAGCTTCAAATCCATGCGAAACAAATGATGTAGCTTCAAACATTTGGGATATAAGTGATATAGCTTCAAATGCAGACGAAACAAACGAGTTCGCTTCACATCCAAGCGAAACACATGATTTAGCTTCAAATCAATGCGAAGTAGAAGGCTTAGCTTCAAATCGATGCGGAACAAATGATTTTGCTTCAAATACTTGCGATATAAGTAATATAGATTCAACTGCAGGCCAAACAAACGAGTTAGCTTCAAATCCATGCGAAACACAATATTTAGCTGCAAATCAATGCGATGTAGAAGGTTTAGCTTCAAATCCATTCGAAACAAATGGTTTAGCTACAATTACTTGCGATGTACGTTATTCAGATTCAACTGCATGCGCAACAAACGAGTTAGATTCAAATCCATGCGAAACCTGTGATTTAGCAGCAAATCAATGCGATGTAGAAGATTTAGCATCAAATCCATGCGAAACCAAGGATTTAGATTCAGATACTTGCGATATAAGTGATATAGATTCAAATGCAGACGAAACAAACGAGTTTTTTTCAAATCCTTGCGAAACACATCATTTAAATGCAAATCAATGCGATGTAGTAGGTATAGCTTCAAATCCGTGCCAAACAAATGATTTAGTAACAGATACTTGCGATATAAATGATATAGCTTCAAATGCAGGGGATACAAACGAATTAGCTTCAAATCCATGCGAAACACATGATTAAGCTTCAAATCAATGCGATGTAGAAGGTTTAGCTTCAAATTCATGCGAAACAAATGATTTAGCATCAAACACTTGGGATATAAGTGATATAGCTTCAAATGCAGACGAATCAAAGGAGTTAGCTTCAAAATGCATGCGATACACATGATTTAGCTTCAAATCAATGCGAAGTAGAAGGCTTGGCTTCAAATCCATGCGGAACAAATGATTTATCATCAGATAATTGCGTTATAAGCGATATACGTTCAAATGCAGACGAAACAAACGAGCTAGCTTCAACTCCATGCGACACGCATGATTAAGCTTCAAATCAATACGATGTAGAAGGCTCAGCTTCAAATCCATGCGGAACAAATGATTTAGCTCCAAATACTTGCGATAAAAGTGATATAGATTCAACTGCAGGCCAAACAAACGAGTTAGCTTCAAATCCACGCGAAACATATGATTTAGCTTCAAATCAATGCGAAGTAGAAGGCTTAGCTTCAAATCTATGCGGAACAAATGATTTATCTTCAGATAATTGTGTTATAAGCGATATACGTTCAAATGCAGACGAAACAAACGAGCTAGCTTCAACTCCATGCGACACACATTATGAAGCTTCAAATCAATGCGATGTAGAGGGCTTAGCTTCAAATCCATGCGAAACAAATGATGTAGCTTCAAACATTTGGGATATAAGTGATATAGCTTCAAATGCAGACGAAACAAACGAGTTCGCTTCACATCCAAGCGAAACACATGATTTAGCTTCAAATACTTGCGATATAAGTAATATAGATTCAACTGCAGGCCAAACAAACGAGTTAGCTTCAAATCCATGCGAAACACAATATTTAGCTGCAAATCAATGCGATGTAGAAGGTTTAGCTTCAAATCCATTCGAAACAAATGGTTTGGCTACAATTACTTGCGATGTACGTTATTCAGATTCAACTGCATGCGCAACAAACGAGTTAGATTCAAATCCATGCGAAACCTGTGATTTAGCAGCTAATCAATGCGATGTAGAAGATTTAGCATCAAATCCATGCGAAACCAAGGATTTAGATTCAGATACTTGCGATATAAGTGATATAGATTCAAATGCAGACGAAACAAACGAGATAGCTTCAAATCCATGCGACACAAATGATTTAGTTTCAGATACTTGCGATATAAGTGATATACCTCCAAATGCAGACGAAACAAACGAGTTAGCTTCAAATCCATGCGAAACAAATGATTTAGTATCAGATACTTGCGATATAAATGATATAGCTTCAAATGCAGGGGATACAAACGAATTAGCTTCAAATCCATGCGAAACACATGATTAAGCTTCAAATCAATGCGATGTAGAAGGTTTAGCTTCAAATCCATGCGAAACACATGATTTAGCATCAAACACTTGGGATATAAGTGATATAGCTTCAAATGCAGACGAATCAAAGGAGTTAGCTTCAAAATGCATGCGATACACATGATTTAGCTTCAAATCAATGCGAAGTAGAAGGCTTGGCTTCAAATCCATGCGGAACAAATGATGTAGCTTCAAACATTTGGGATATAAGTGATATAGCTTCAAATGCAGACGAAACAAACGAGTTCGCTTCACATCCAAGCGAAACACATGATTTAGCTTCAAATCAATGCGAAGTAGAAGGCTTAGCTTCAAATCCATTCGAAACAAATGGTTTAGCTACAATTACTTGCGATGTACGTTATTCAGATTCAACTGCATGCGCAACAAACGAGTTAGATTCAAATCCATGCGAAACCTGTGATTTAGCAGCAAATCAATGCGATGTAGAAGATTTAGCATCAAATCCAAGCGAAACCAAGGATTTAGATTCAGATACTTGCGATATAACTGATATAGATTCAAATGCAGACGAAACAAACGAGATAGCTTCAAATCCATGCGACACAAATGATTTAGTTTCAGATACTTGCGATATAAGTGATATACCTCCAAATGCAGACGAAACAAACGAGTTAGATTCAAATCCATGCGAAACAAATGATTTAGTTTCAGATACTTGCGATATAAGTGATATACCTCCAAATGCAGACGAAACAAACGAGTTAGCTTCAAATCCATGCGAAACAAATGATTTAGCTTCAAACACTTGGGATATAAGTGATATAGCTTCAGCTGCATGCGAAACAAACGAATTAGCTTCAAATCCATGCGAAACACATGATTAAGCTTCAAATCAATGCGATGTAGAAGGTTTAGCTTCAAATTCATGCGAAACAAATGATTTAGCATCAAACACTTGGGATATAAGTGATATAGCTTCAGCTGCATGCGAAACAAACGAGTTAGCTTCAAATCCATGCGAAACACATGATTAAACTGAAAATCAATGCGATGTAGAAGGTTTAGCTTCAAATCCATGCGAAACAAATGATTTAGCTTCAGATACTTGCGATATAAGTGATATATCATCAAATGCAGGCGAAGCGAACGAGTTAGTTGCAAATCCATGCGAA